>NC_050461.1:8481666-8495344 GCF_903995425.1 Onychomys torridus
GTTAATAGCCGGAGGTCTTGAACCAGGCGGTAGGTTCCATTAGACTTTTAACTGCGAGTATAGGGGTGTTAAAGGGTGAAGAGGTTGGGTGGAGCAGTTTTTTTCCTGAGAAGGTCAGAAATGATAGGCTTAAGACCCCTTAGACCCTGGAGTGAGAGAGGGTACTGAGCTTGGGTGATATATCTGGTGGGGTTTTGTAGCTGGATAATAATAGGCTGATGGTGTCTAGCGATAGAAGGGTTCTGGGTATCCCAGACCTTAGGGTCTACCTGAGAGGCTGGCAAGGGAAAAGAATTGTTAGAGTCAGTAGAGTGAGTGGCTAGGAGAAGAAGAAGAGGAGCTGCTGGCACATCTGGGACGAGGCGAATGTGTGGAGCAAAAGAAATGGACGCTCCTACCTTATCTAGAAGATCCCTTCCCATTAGAGGTACAGGGCAGCTTGGCACCACTAAGAATGTGTGTGTGAGAGGGATGTCTCTGAAAATGCAGCTGAGTGTTGGTGTCTGGTGAGGTAGGTAAGGCTGTCCCCCAACCCCGACAATAGGGAGACGAGAAAGAGAGGTAGGCCCCCAAAACTCTCTCAGGACAGAGTAGGTAGCTCCGGTGTCCAAAAGGAACGAGATGGGGCGCCCATTTACCTTTATTACTACCCTAGGTTCCTGTGTGAGATGGGAGTGGCCAGGGCGGGAACCGGGCAGCATCAGTTGTCGCTGTAAGCCAAGCCTACAAAGTCAGCTGGATGGTGGTCTTCCTCTGGCGTTCCTATGTCGCTTGGGACATTAGGACATCAGCTGACCAGTGACCCTTTGGCAACATTTTGGACAAGGCCTTGTCGGTGCCCTTCGTGGGGCAGTGTTGCAAGCCTGGGCCCAATGGCCTTCTTTCCCGCACTTGAAACAGGGATCAAGTGGCTTTCGGGGAGCCGGTCGGGCAGTGTTTGCCAGCATCTGGCAGTTCCTTTTTTGGCCCTTCTCATCTCTCCCATGGTACACCTTAAATGCTATTGCCAGAACATCTGCCTGTGGGGTCAGAGGGCCATTCTCTAAATGTTTATGTTTATCCCTTATTTCAGGGAAGCTCTGTGAGACAAAGTGGGTCATTAGGAGCTGTCTGCCCTCAGGGCTTTCCGGGTCTAAGCTAGTGAACTGAAGTAGAGCCTTGGTGAGCCTCTCTAAGAAGTGAGACGGATTTTCGTCCTTATCCTGAATTACCATTTTTAGTTTTTCATAGTTTACTGGTTTTAGGGCAGCCTTACAGAGGCCTGTCAGGAGACAGGTAATAAACCTATCTCTGGCTAGAGAGCCACCCTGGGTGTTATAGTCCCAGTGTGGTTCTTGGTCAGGAACCACCTCAGCTCCTGGAGGATGTGAGGGGTTAGTCTGGAGAACTTCATCTGCATGAGTTCTAGCCTGTTCCCATACTCTCCTGTGCTCCCCGGGAAGTAAATTATTAGAAAGTATCATGTATATGTCATGAAAGGTGAGACTATAGGATTGAGTTATATATTGAAACTGTTTAATAAAGGAAGCAGAATTAGAAGTATAAGAACCCAGCTTAGTTTCTATCTGAGAGAGTTCTGCGAGAGAAAATGGAACATGAACCTTAATCAGTCCGTCCACACCAGCCACCTCTTGCAAAGGGAGAACAGTGGACGGGTTTGGATGGCTGGAATCAGGCACGTTAGCAGTTCGAGAGCGTGTAGTAGGCGAAGTGAAAGTTGGAGCCAGAGCAGGGCCTCTGGAAACGGCCACTGCCAAGGAAGAAGAATCCAGAAGAGGAACTGAAGGAAGAGACACCCTAGGAGTAGAAGTGGGAGCCAGAGGTCGGGTAGGTGGAGGTTCATTAGCAGGATCTAGAGTCAGAGATTCTGGAGTCAGAGAATCTTCTGGTTTAGGCATAGCCAGGAGCATTATGAGCAGGAGAGAAGGAATCCAGAAGAGACGATTTAGCACTCAGAAATAAGAAAGCTATAATATAGGGCGACTTTCCATTTGCCTGTTCGCTGGCAGAAATTAGATAACTCCCGTAAAATATCGGGATCTAAGGAGCTGCTCAGCAGATTCTTTCCTCTTTTTAACTCTGTAGTGGTCCCCTCCACCCTGTAGTGCCTAACCCTTATACTCTCCTGTCCACTATCCCTTCAGGAACCTCTCACTTCTCTGTTCTGGATCTCAAAGACGCCTTCTTTTCTATCCCTCTCAGGGCTCAGTCTCAGAGTATCTTTGCTTTCACCTGGACTGACCCTGACACTCACCTGTCCACGCAGCTGACCTGGACTGTTCTGCCACAGGGATTCAGAGACAGCCCACACCTATTTGGTCAGGCTCTGGCCTCTGACCTGCTTTCTCTGTCTCTCCCTGGCTCTAAACTAATACAGTATATAGATGACATTTTACTCTGTAGCCCATCCTTACAGGTTAGCCAAACTAACACCTCTGCTCTCCTAAATTTCTTATCCAGCGAGGTTACAGGGTATCTCCTTCTAAAGTTCAGCTGTCAACTCCCCAGGTCACCTATTTGGGTCTAACTATTACTCCAACCCATAATGCTATTACTGTAGACAGGAAGAGTCTAATCCAGTCTCTTGCATTCCCCTCTACTAAACAGGAGATTCTGTCTTTCCTAGGAATAGCTGGTCTTGGGTTCCATCTCTTTCTCTCCTTTCTTGCCCCTTATACGAGGCAGCTCAGGGCTCCCCCATCCCACCTCCACCCTGTCACTAAACCTTTCAGAGGCCCCAACAGGCTCTTTTTCAGGCCCCAGCACTTCATCTTCCAGACTTAACCCGTCCCTTCTCCCTCTATGTAACAGAAAAAGAGGCATTTGCCCTGGGAACTCTAGGGCATCAGCTGGGACCCTCCTTTGCACCTGTAGCCTATCTGTCAAAGAAGTTAGACCTTACCAGTCAGGGCTGGGCGCCATGCATCCGTGCCCTAGCAGCTGCAGAGCTCCTTATTCGGGAATCAAAGAAGCTAAGCTTTGGGTCACCCATTACTGTATTATCTCACCATAATCTGTCCCATCTCTTAGCTTATAAAGGCTTACACACTTTACCTCCTTTCCAGGTTCTTTCTCTCCAGGTGGCATTATTAGAGAATGCCACACTTACTTTCTGGACCTGTACACCTCTTAATATTTCAAGCCTCCTCCCTCAACCTAATGCTGACTATTCTCCTTCTCATTCCTGCACTGAAACCTTAGAGGAACTGTTACCTCACCCTGCACACATACAGGAGGGCACATTGCCCCAGGCCACTTATACCTGGTAACAGATGGCAGCTCCTTTTTACATGAAGAGACCCGTAAAGCGGGTTATGCCATAGTGTCAGATACTAAGATAATAGAGGCACAGGCATTACCCACACACACCACTAACCAACAGGCTGAGCTGATAGCTCTCACCCGTGCCTTCCAATTGGCACAGGGGCAATCTCTAAATATTTACACAGACTTCAAATATGCTTTTCATATCCTCCTGTCCCATGCTGCTATTTGGAGGGAGCGTGGCCTTCTCACAGCAAAAGGGGGATCCATATCTAACTCAGGCCAAATAATGGCCATGCTGGAGGCTTCCCACCTCCCTAAGGCTATAGGAATTGTCCACTGCCGGTCTCATCAGACCGATAGCTCTATCATCTCTAGAGGAAACAACCGAGCTGACCAGGCAGCCTCACCCACCACAGGGAATCCATACAGTACAGCCTACACCCTCATAGGGAACTCCTGACACTAGGCAAATTCTCTCCTACCTACACCAGCTCTTCCATCCTAATAATCTTGCACTGTCTCAATTCGTAAAGACTCACCTGCAGCCCACTTCTGAGGACTTACAGTTTTTAAAAACTATTACTGCCTCTTGTGAGACCTGCCAAAAACCAGATCCCAATACCAAGTACAGGAGTCAGCCTTTTCCCACCCACCAGGCTAGAGGTTCCCTTCCAGGGACTGACTGGCAGCTCGATTTTACCCATATGCCCACCGTAAGGAAAGTTAAGTATCTCCTCGTGATGGTGGACTCATTTTAAAATTGGGTGGAGGCATATCCGGTTTCTAATAAGTGGGCTCAGACAGTTGCAGACCTCCTTCTCTGAGAAGTTATTCCTTGGTTTGGGGTTCCTGCTTCTCTTCAGTCTGACAGTGGCCCGGAGTTCACCTCTCAGATTTCTCAGACACTAGCTAAGGCTCTTAACATCCCTTGGCATTTTCATATCCCATACCATCCTCAATCCTCAGGAAAGGAGGAACGTACCAACCGGTCTTTAAAAACCATTCTTACTAAGATGTCACAGGAGCTTCATCTCAACTGGGCAAGATTATTGCCTCTAGCTCTTCTCAGGCTCAGGGCTCTTCCTAAAAAGCCTCTTTCAATTTCTCCATTTGAACTAATGTATGGAAGGCCAGTTCTAACACCAGGTCTTTTATCCAACCCTCCAGCTGTTCCAGATAGCCTGTTAACTCCTCTCTTACGTCACCTAAGGTCCATCCTATGGAGCTATGCAGACTGGTCATTACCCCAGCCGTGTGACAATCATTGTCCACCTCCAGTCCACATCGGGGATCAGGTTCTTCTCTTTCCTCCAGGCCAGCACCCTTCACCCCTTTCCCCTAAATGGCAGGGACCCTTCAAGGTAATTCTTGTGATTCCTACAGCTGCTAAACTCAAGGGCTTTCCTCACTGGGTCCACCTGTCTCACCTAAAACCTTTTATCTCACCTCCATCCCAGAAAAAATCTCTCTTCATATACAGTGAAACCTCTCTTCATATACAGTAAAACAAACAGGGCCTTGCACTCTCAAGCTTCAGAGGACACCAGGATCCACTGCCTTGTCACCAATTCCAGAGGAATAAGGTATCACCCCTTCCTTTCCCAACTAGGGCCACACAGGGCCAGAGGCAAAAGGACCATCAGAAATATCCAGGCGGTAAGGATATAACAGTCTATCACTGCTCAATACTCAGCAACTGATCACCTGTGTTTCCTAAATGCTAAACTAACAAAACAAACAGGTGCCTTACCTCTAATAAGGCTTGTCTCAGGTAAAAATTAAACAGAGTACTAAAACACCATAATAATCATTAATTCTATCACAGCCACCTTTTTAACATGTCTCCATCTGGACAGGCCAGATCTACCTCAGATAAATGTCAACTCCAAAAATAAAATAATGATTCTTTTTTTCTAAGCTTTTTCTATGTCACCAGTATCTTGTCAGACAAAAGGTTCCCAGCCACACCACGAAGGATGGACAACTGCATAACAAGGGACGACAGAACTTCATTCCAGGACTCCCACTTTCATCCCAGGACTTCAGGAGCTACCCTCCCCATTTCCCCCAAGAGCCAACCGACGCCCACCATTCAGCCAGAAGCAGTCTTTGAGAGAAGCGGCGCCCCATACCCACTCATCCACATTTTTTCTTTTTTCTTTCCTTAGAAAAAACAAGTCAGGGATGGTGTGAATTCACAACATGCCCCCACGGTTGGGATGCCTGGTGGACCTAGACACTTCCACCTAGCCATTTCTGGGTCAAAATAGCCGTTTCTGGGTCAAAACATCTCATGTGACCAGGACCCGTGGCTTTGCGTGGTTGTGTAAAGCACACAGCACAACCATGTGATCTATGCACATGCGTCGAGTAGCCACATGAGCCTGTGTACGCAGGCGCGGTCCAGCCTTTATAAGCCGGCATCATATTCCCCAGCTCCACTTTCTCTTGATCACGTGTGTTTTCCACAGGCCTGTTCACGTCTGTCTCTCTCTTTCTTATCGTGATAAAACTCTTGTTAGTGGATTCTGTTGTGTTTTGTGACATTTCCTCGCTGGGTAAGAGAGCCACAAAATAACAGAAGCTATGATAGTACACATGAAATTCATAGCAGAAAACAGCTGATATATTCAAAAAGCCAAGTAACACCAATACTCCTTGAGCCTTGACTTCCACTGGAAAGTCCTTGACCTTCCAGGTAACAGCTTTTGTCATAGTCAGCTGAATTCCTGCTTCATATTTCTGTGGCCCGCAGCACCTCTGCACTGGTGAACATGGACGGGCCCTCTTGCTGAGCCTTGTCCTCTGCACTGGTGAACATGGACAGCTCCTCTTGCTGAGCCTGTCCTGGATGTCTGGCCTCCCTGAGCCCGTGAATCGACAGTCTCTGAAGTTTATCTTCAGAAGCATAGTCTGGCTCTAGCAGCTCATCAATCATTTACAAGTCAATGGCTCCCTTTACCATGAACAGACTAAGCCAGAGAAAGAAGGTGTATACCAAGACTCACAAGTCAGTAAGGTGTTGAAATGCCAGGTGCTCCTCCATACGCCTGTAATTCCTAGAGCAGAGCTTTCTTCCTTACTAATCAGATACTGGTCATCCCATATGTCAGCGTCCACAAAGTTTAAATACTAATCTTTCTGTTGTTGATGACTGTGTTGTTGAGATGGGGTTTCTCTGCATAGCCCTGGCTGTCTTGGAACTCACTGTGTAGACCAGGCCAGTCTTGAACTCAAGAGACCCACCTGTCTCCCAAATGCTGGACTAAAAGTGTGGGCCACCAGGCCTGACTTACTAAATTCTTTTTAAAGTAATAATATAAGTTCTGTTTTGTTTTTTTTTAACATGAAATAGCCTTGGCTCCTTTTAGGGATCAGGTAGAATAGACATAAATAAAAATAAGCACAATTACCATCAGAGAACATTCAAATATTAGGTTAAAGGTCTTCAGCTTGGGGATTCATGTCTCAGAGGAGTTCTGGAAGTGTAGGTGCATGTGCAGCAAGTGGACACCAATGTCACGACGACTCTCGTCATGCCTGGCCTGCACAGTCAAAGATGGCAGTAGCGTGTCCCCGCGCACATGCAGCAGCACAGAGCATGCCGCTCCGAGAGCTCTGGCAATTTTTTTCTATGAAAGATACACAAATAAATAATTTCTGTAGGGCTGGAGAGACGGCTCAGGGGTTAGGAGCACTGGCTGTTCTCCCAGAGGTCCCGAGTTCAATGTCAGTGAGATCTGATGCCCTCTTGGTGTGCAGATATGTATACAGACAGAACACTGTATACATAATAAAAATAAATAAATCTTTTAAAAAATAACTTGTTTATAAAATGATTGATAAAGAAAGCTCTGAGGAACAAAAGGGCTTAATCTCATCTGTTTCACTGCCATTTTCTCTTCACTTAAAATAATTGGAAAATTAAATGAAATGCTGTTATAGAGTGATGCTCTGATTAAGTGCTGTGTTGTCACAGTGTGGTTTTTTCAGTAGCTGTCAGGCCGTGCTATTACGAAGCACAAAGGAGTTCACTTCTACAAGGGGTTAAACGTGTCTTCATGATTAGAAGAACCTTGACTTTCTGATTCAAAACAAAGCAAGTCTAGAAAATCCCCTTTATCTACTGGGGAGAATTGGGAGTGTGAGGTTATACATGGTAAGATGCTGTGTGGTTTAGAAATTAGTGAGCTAGAGAAGGTAGTGACCACAGAGCTCTCTCTGAGCACAGAGTGAAGTGGCCATTGTGCCTCTGCCTCATCTCAGATAATCAATGGAGCCTCATCAAGGGCAGATTAGCACAGCTTCTGTCTCTGTGAGGGCGCAGGCATCAGCTCAAGAGGAATTCTTCAGGGCACTAAGAATTCCAGTCAAGACCTCACACAGAAACCGCTAAATTACTACAACACACGTGTGTGTGGCTTCTGTCTTCCACCACCCCCTACCCCAGGGCTGAGGCCTGAGCCTGGTCCCCCTATGTCGCTAGCAAAGCCCTCTGTTACCAATCTACACCCCTAGTCCTGAGCACTTCAGGGGCGGAGTCTGCACTCAGACGTTTTACCTTCCTGTCCCAGTTTCCTGAGTGCTGGATTACAGGTGTGGACCACTCATCTTTACAGATGTGGCATCTACCAGGAGCCCCTTTCAAGATCTCTAATGGTTTGAAACAATTTTCAAGATTTATTTACAAGTATGAGCATTTTGCCTGTATTCATTGTGTGTGTGTGTGTGTCTGGTGCCCAAGGAATTTAGAAGATGCTAGAGTCTGTGGAACTGGAGTCAGAGATGGCTGTGAGCTACCTGTGAGTGAGTGATGGATACCAAACACAGATCCTGAAAACTGAACCTGGGTTTTCTACAAGAGCAGCAAGAGCTCTTAACCTCTGAGCCACCTCTCCAGCCCATCCCTGCTGTTTTAAAAGCTGTGGGTTTTTTGTTTTTTTATGTTGTTGTTGTTTGTTTTTTGTTTTTGTTTTTCGAGACAGAGTTTCTCTGTGCAGCTTTGAAGCCTATTCTGGAACTCACTCTGCAGACCAGGCTGGCCTCGAACTCACAGAGATCCTCCTGCCTCTGCCTACCAGGTGCTGGGACTAAAGGTGCGCACCACCACACCGTTGGCACATCCCATAACCCAGCATTCAGGCAGCTAAGGCAGGAGGATCACAAACTAAGTCTGGGAAGCTGAGAGAGGATGTGAGCCACACCCAAGGCCAGCCTGAGACACACAGTGACAGGTTGTCTACAAAGAAAGAGCACATTTCCAGGGGCTGGCGGTGTGCCTTAGAGGTAAAGGTACCTGCCGCCAAGCCGGATGACCTCAGTTGGAGTCCCAGGCACCCACATGATGGAAAGAGAGAACTGATTTCATGGAGAACAATGATCCCCACTTTCCGAAAAGTTGAGCAGGCTTCAGAAAATGCAGAATAAACTGTGTGAATGTTGTAGTTAAATTTAGAAATACAAAAACTGTGTTTACAATTACACAAAGAAGCGCATTTCTGCACGGATAGCTCGTGACAGAGGAGGGTTCTGCCTGCCTGGCCTGCTCCAACAGCGGGTTTTATTGCTGATTTTTCAGTCATGAATACTTAAGTTATATGCACAACTGGAAGCTGGCTTTCCTTTGATGAATCAGAATGCTCTTCAGGATCACACAGGGCATCACTGGCACTGTCACGGTCATAAAACACCGCCCAGGCCACTGGAATTACAGGTTGCCTATGAAGAAAGAGTACATTTCCAGGGGTGGTGACAGGGCTTTAAAGGGTAAAGATGCCTGCCCCCAAGTCTGATGACCTGGGTTGGAGTCCCAGGGACCCACATGCCGGAAGGAGAGATCTGACCCCTGCTTCCAAATGCAGGTAAGTAAAGGTTTAACTAAGTCACTTATTGTAACTTTTACTTTATACATGTTTAACATTTTGGCTTTTGGACTCTTTAATAATAGTATTTTGCTTCCAACATACACACATCCTACACAGCAGAACAGAGATGAACAATCGGAGCCCCTCCCAGCCACCCCATCTATTCCTGACTCTTCACCTGCATTCATGCGTGCCCGCACCTTCTCATTCACACAGGGCTCTGCGTGAAGCTCACATGGGAAACGGGGCAGGAGAAGCGTAACCAAGACACTTGATGACCCTGCTCACTTCCGCCTTTCCTCTTCCTACAGATTCACAGTCTATCACTAGACCATGCAAGACAAGCAAGCGTGCTTTGTGACATTCTGGTAAATGAGTGTTTCCTTGTGGGCTAGAGACCATACCATGGGCCTCATGCAAGCACTCTGCTACCTGCCTAAACCCCAACCACTATAAATGTCTTTACATTTATAAATGTTTTTAAAAATGCTTTTTAAATTTTTCAGATGACTTTCCAATTATCTTCATGAGGTAGATATGCAGAGAGCATAATTAGAAGGGCTTATACACTTGGCAAAGAGTCTAGTTAAAATGATTACATAGGATGCCAACCACTAAGAAAAATCTAAGGAATTAATCTGGGTCCAAATAACAACAACCCCCCCCCCAAAAAAAAAAGGGAAAAAATGCTACTATTGATAAAAACCAAAAGAAGAATGAAATGTATTGAGTCCAATCTCTCTCTCTCTCTCTCTCTCTCTCTCTCTCTCTCTCTCTCTCTCTTTAAGATTTATTTATTTATTATGTACACAGAAGAGGGTACCAGATCTCATTAAAGGTGGTTGTAAGCCACCATGTGGGTGCTGGGAATTAAACTCAGGACCTCAGGAAGCGCAGTCGGTGCTCTTAACCTCTGAGCCATCTCTCCAGCCCGCCCAATCTCTTAAAGCTATTTCAATCCCATTTAAAAGTCAGACTAGAAATTGTGAAACATCTTAAAATAGGATTAAAACAATGACTGGGAAATCGGGTTTTAATGCACAATCCTGGAAAAGAAAATATTTGGTCCCTCTGACTGCATCTAACACAGAAATGCCGTAATCTGGACATTCTGAGGAGCCTTTAAGTGTTCTAGAGAGTTCTGAACAGGAATCAGATACATGTGACCTAAAGTCCAAAGCAGGGAAATGCAAATTTAGTGAAAATGAAGTCATCCAGTCCTGAGCCTCCGATCTCCTAGGCACCCTCCTCTAAAACACATCTGCACTTTCAGGGCTTGTTAATTCTAATTAGGAAATAATAATCTCCGGAATAACCCTGAATGTCTAACAGCTCAGTGGTTCATTCCTCAGAGGTTTAGTCAAAGCGGTATTTTCAAGACAGCAGGGTTCAGAGAAGAACAAAAGCCACACAGCCACATCACACAGCCAGGACCCCAGCATCCGGGAGGCGGGTAGGAGGACCAGAGTCCAAGGCCGTTTGTGAGTGTGAGGAAAGTGTAGACTACATGAAACCCCGTCTCAAAAAACAAAAACAAAAATAAAATACATTGTTTTAAAATCTCACCTAGGAGCTAGAGATTTGGCACTTAAGAACACTGGCTGCTCTTCCTTCCAGAGGACCCAGTTTTGATTCCCAGCACTCACTTGGTGGTTTAAAATCATCTGTAGCTCTAGTCCCAGGGGACCTGATGCCTTCTTCTGGCTTCCCAGGACACAGGGTACAATATGTAGTGTGTGTACATATATGCAGGCAAAAACTCATATATGTATGTATATATAATAAAAATAATTTTTAAAGTCCCATTTAAAAACAGTTCTAGTGTTTTGTGTGTGTACATATGTGTGTGGGTGTGTACACATGGAGGCCGTCAGTCGTCTACCACTATCCACCTTCTTTCTGGAGACAGTTTCTCTCTCTGATCCCAGAGCTCACTGATTGGCTAGCCTGGCTGGCTCCTGAGCCCAGGATCCTGATGTCTCTGCTTCCCAGCTCTCTGAGTGCACAGAGCCATAAGAAAGCGCCTGGCTTCCCCACTCAGGCACTGGCGATTTGAGCTCAGATTCTCACACTTGTACAGTGAGTGTTTCACCAACTGAGCCACCTCCCCAGCCTCCTACATAGGTTTTGTTTGTTTGTCTGTTCACTGTTTGGAGACCTCTCGTATAGCCCAGGCTGGCCTTAAACTCAGAAGGTAGCTGAGGATGACCTTGATCTTCTGATCCTCCTGCCTCCACCCCATGTGCTGGGATCACAGGTATGAGCCACCACGCTCAGTGTAGGTAGTCCAGGTCTTCATGCACGTTAGGCAAGCACTCTACCAACCTAGCCACACCCTCAATCCCCAAATGATTTTTAAAGGGCTCTTCAATCTATTTATACTAGAAAATTTCAACTTTGGTAGTGAGAAATGCCTATAGTCCAAAATGTTCAGGGTTAAAATATGGTCCCTGGCCTGTGAGCATCTCAAGAGAAACAGTGATGCTGTACTGTATATTATAATGAGCCTGAGCCTCAGCCTGGTCATCATAGGCAGCTCACCAATTAAGAAAGACCATGCCGGGCAGTGGTGGTGCACACCTGTAATCCCAGCACTCGGGAGGCAGAGGCAGGTGGATCTCTGTGAGTTCGAGGCCAGCCTGGTCTACAGAGCTAGTCCAGGACAGGCTCCAAAAGCTACAGATAAACCCTGTCTCCAAAAACAAAAAAAGAAAGAAAGAAAGACAGAAAGAAAGACAACAGGCTCCAACACAACCCTCATCAAATGGTACCCATCATAATAAGTTTGTAACTGCATTGCCCATTGCGGTAGGACTTGCTCAAAATACAGTGAGTCAGGACCCAATTCATTAGCAGCCGTATGGACTAAAGACTATGGTGATATTTTATTTATGCTGAAATGTGATTTTACTTGTATGTTAATAAATATAAGTGCCTGGGGGTCATAGCAGGGCATGTAGCAGAAGTCTAGCAGTAGTAGCACATGCACTTAATCCTGATCGCATGAGGGCAGATCTTTGTGTGTTCAAGGATACAGCAAGTATGGAGACACACACCTTTAATCTCAATACCAACCTTGTAGTGGGTAGCCATCCCAGCATTGGCTGGGAAGTTCCAACCCCCACTGAGGCTTTGGTAATGGTCACGCCCACAAGGCGGGGCTGAGGGAGGAAGCTGAAGACCTGGGATCTAGAGGAGAGGCCTCTCTTGGTTCTGAGACCCTGGACACTGGAGGTAGACCAAGCAGAGTTCTCCAGAGAATCCCGCCGGACTGTGCCATACCTTTGCCAGATCCTACAACCTATCCCTTCATTTGTAAGCTACCCCACAAAATAAACCTCCCTTTTGACTATGTGGAGTGGCCTTAATAATTTCACCAATATCTGGCACTCATGTTGGGCAAATTCCAAAGGCCTGGGTGGCTCCCTCCCTCAGCCTCCTCCCCTGCTGGCGGGTACCTAAACCTGCCTGCAAAGTTCCATTTAACCAGGGGATGCCTACATGGTTCCATTCCTGAAAAAGGGAACAGCTAGTCAGGTCTCAGTTCCCTAGCTTAGCCCCTAGACCAGCGAAAACCGCTGTGAGTGAGGTGTTCCCACTCCTCCCTGAGTGCTGGCTCACCACCATCTTGGCTCCTGCCTTCAGCTGCCACCAGCCAAGGTTGCCGCAGGCCCTGCTTTGGAGCTATACCAATGCCTCCTGCTGGCTGAAAAGTGCTACTGCACCACCCAAAACCACGGAAAGGTAAGCTTATTTCAAGTAAAAGTACTTGATAATTTTATACCTTAAAACTGACTAACAAATTTTGAGTAATTCTTGTAATATGGCTGACAACATTACCTCACAAGAATTTAAAAACCTTTTGCCTGTATGATGAATGAAATTTTCATGGAAATATACGACCTCCCTAAGGCATACCTGGCCTGTACCATTTTGACATTCATTGTAATAATTCACACAGTGTTCAAACACTGGTTTAATAATAAGAACAAATATGAGTCATTATTGGGACTGATACAGGCTTTAAAAGATGGCAATGAAGGCTTACAGAAAAAAGATTCTCTTTCTGGAATCTGCTAACCCAGGATTTATAGGCTTTAAAAGATAGCAATGAAGGCTTACAGAAAAAGATTCTCTCTCTGGAATCTGCTGGCCAGGACTTACATAAAAAGATTCTCTCTCTGGAGTCTGCTAACTAGAATTTACAAAACAAACTTGTACCCAAAATTGCTTTTATTGATAATAAATATGAGTATTTAATGGATAGAACACTAACTCTCCAGAGTGAAGTTGTAGCTACTCAGACACTATATAAGGAAGAAAAATTATCATAATAATATAGGTCCATGGAATCGTGTTTCAGAAGAGCATAAAAACTTCCATGATTCCATGAAAAATCTGGAATCCCTTACAAGAGAGGAGGTTTACTCCCTGGAACAGACACTAGGTGCTCATTTACAAGCCCTGGAGGAAACTCTCAATAAAAATGACAAGGGACCTAATAAGCAGAAGGGCAAGACCATTAGGTTGGTAACATGCATCCAAAT
>NC_050461.1:8495369-8560369 GCF_903995425.1 Onychomys torridus
TGGGTGCTAATGCAGGGGACTAGCATCGAGCTCCAGGCCAGGCCAGCTACACATCACTTGAAGCTGTTGCTAAAAATGAACAGCCTGGTGCTATCTATACACCTGCAATCCAGCAAGTAGGAGGTGGAGGCATGGGGATCTGGATCAAAGTCATCCTTAGAAACGTACCAAGTTCAAGGTCAGCAATGGCCTATATAAGAAATGTCTAAAAAGAAAAAAAAAAAAATTCTGTCAGCTAAGTCCTGTTTCAATTTCCAGAAGCAATGAAAAGACACAAAATTAAGAGCTAATAGTCAACATAGCATGGTATTCTGACAGGAAAAAGACTTGGAGAGTAAGAGGGGAAATGACGTTTTTAAGCTGGGTTCAGTGGCACATGCTGTTACATTAATTCTGAAGGCTGAAACAGGAGGATCTTGAGTTTGAAGGTATCCTGGGCTACAATGGCAAATTCAAGGCTAGCCTAGGTTACACAGCAAAACCCTGTTTCAAAAAAGCCAAACAAAAACAACAAAAAATTTTAGCCAGGCATGGCAGGAGACACCTTTAATTCCAGAACTTGGGAGACAGAGGCTAGCCTGATCTATATAGTGAAGTCTAAATAGTCTATTTAGGCTAGTCAGGGCTACATATGAAACCTGCCTCAGAAGAAAAACAATTTTAAACCTGATGTTACAGGTTTGAATCTAAATGTTCTCCATAAGCTCATGTGAACATTTGTTCCCTGGATAAGTGTCTAATGCTTAAAAACAGGTTTCAGTTTCTAAAAACTCAATCATATTTACAGAAGGAATTTTCACTCAAAAAAGGTAAAGTTTGGGGGCCACGGAACATTTAAGAGGTGGAGCCGGCCTTTGAAGGTTATAGCTGGACTTGGCTCCCTGGTTCTGGTACAGTTCTCTGCTGCCTATCTGCAATCACTTGATGACCTGTCTGCAATCACGTGATGAAGGGCTAACAGGCCCACGCATTACAAACATGGCGCCAGTAGGTTTTGCCCTCTCCTTTCCTCTCCCTTGCTAAACCATTACATTCCTAAAGCTGGCCCCCAAGGTCTATTCCCCTATCTGGCCACTTCTTTAAGCCCTACTAAAACTCAGAGGTCCAGCTATCAGAACTCATTATTTGGCTACACTGGCTAACCTGTCCAACCAGAGTTACCAACTCACCCTAGCATAGACTTCTCCCTTTTCGCCTTAAAAACACTTCTGCAGAGACACCTGTGGTCTGTCTTTGTCTGACCCAGAGGCAGCTCCCCCACCCCATCCTCTAGGGCAACAAATCTCTGTGCTGAGAACTGGGTGTCTGGGTGTGTTCTCTGCCGACCCTGAGGCCACCTCACATTCTGGTTCCATGGACCAAGCCATCCTGTGACTTCTTCCTCTCTGCCACCATGAGCAGAAATAAGCCTTTCTGGTCACCACTTGTCTCCGTCAGGTACTGTCACAGCAGTGAGAAGTGACTAACACACGTGCTACTCTGGGCTGCCTTCGACATTGTCCACGGAGTGTTCATGCCCAAGTTCTGCCGTATCTAACCCCCACTTCATAGCATGCTGGCATCCTGAGCATGGGATGTTGGCTCATGTGATAAACTACTGTAGTCATGAAAGGTCTACCCCACCCCACCCCCGTCTGACTGCACCTCCCTGTGGACTTCTAGGACCCCAGAATGCCCGCCTGCTTTTCCCTCAAACTCTGCCTCTACCCACAATGCCTCTCCTTCCCCCACACCTTTTCTCAACCTCACCCAGTGAAACCGTGCCCCGGCCATGAAGCCTCAGCTCCTAACACGCTCCCAGCTGATTTCTCCTTCTTCCTAAGACTCTGGAATTTTATTAAAGTATTCACTTTTCTGTTCTAAGTTATTTTTGTAACTCTATCTTTCTCACTAAGTTATGGACAGTGGAAGGTAAGGGCATAGGACACAGTTGGTATCCAAGGCACGTCTAAGTTGAAATAATGGTTTAAGTTTTTCCAAAGAATACTTCAAACGGTGTTACACAGAAACATGGGAGCTTGTACGATACCAGAACAGATGTTCTCTCTCTCTCCACCTCCCTCACATTCTCTTCCAGCCTCCCTCTCTCCCTCTTGCTCCCCTCCAAAACTCCCTCTCCCTTGCTCTGGGAGATTATTACAAACATCATAATTATTATGTTAAACAGTTACAGGTTCTGCTGTCTTCTCCAACTTACAGATGAAGAAACTGGAGCTCCACAAGACCAAGTTAATGGTCTCAAACCTGACATGAGCAAACACCCATCTGACCTCAGAGCTGGTGACCTGCTACACTCTTCTGCCTGCCAGGATTCACCAGGTACCAATGACTAAGACTCACGACGCCAGTGACAGCTCATTCAAACTTAGTGTTAAACATGTTACCTGCTTTCAGCCACTCTAAAGATCACCGAGATCAAATCTGACATTTATTACTGCACACGAACGTGGAGCACTCACTTGCACAGCTCTATTGCTGCACACGAACGTGGAGCACTCACTTGCACAGCTCTATTACTGCACAGGACGTGGAGCACTCACTTGCACAGCTCTACTGCTGCACAGGACGTGGAGCACTCACTTGCACAGCTCTATTACTGCACAGGACGTGGAGCACTCACTTGCACAGCTCTATTGCTGCACAGGACGTGGAGCACTCACTTGCACAGCTCTATTACTGCACACGAACATGGAGCACTCACTTGCACAGCTCTATTACTGCACAGGACGTGGAGCACTCACTTGCACAGCTCTACTGCTGCACAGGACGTGGAGCACTCACTTGCACAGCTCTATTACTGCACAGGACGTGGAGCACTCACTTGCACAGCTCTATTACTGCACACGAATGTGGAGCACTCACTTGCACAGCTCTATTACTGCACACGAACATGGAGCACTCACTTGCACAGCTCTATTACTGCACAGGACGTGGAGCACTCACTTGCACAGCTCTATTACTGCACAGGACGTGGAGCACTCACTTGCACAGCTCTATTACTGCACAGGACGTGGAGCACTCACTTGCACAGCTCTACTGCTGCACAGGACGTGGAGCACTCACTTGCACAGCTCTATTGCTGCACACGAATGTGGAGCACTCACTTGCACAGCTCTATTACTGCACAGGACGTGGAGCACTCACTTGCACAGCTCTATTACTGCACAGGACGTGGAGCACTCACTTGCACAGCTCTATTACTGCACACGAATGTGGAGCACTCACTTGCACAGCTCTATTACTGCACAGGACGTGGAGCACTCACTTGCATAGCTCTATTACTGCACAGGACGTGGAGCACTCACTTGCACAGCTCTATTACTGCACAGGATGTGGAGCACTCACTTGCACAGCTCTATTACTGCACACGAACGTGGAGCACTCACTTGCACAGCTCTATTACTGCACACGAACGTGGAGCACTCACTTGCACAGCTCTATTGCTGCACACGAACGTGGAGCACTCACTTGCACAGCTCTATTACTGCAGCACAGGACGTGGAGCACTCACTTGCACAGCTCTATTGCTGCACAGGATGTGGAGCACTCACTTGCACAGCTCTATTACTGCACAGGACATGGAGCACTCACTTGCACAGCTCTATTGCTGCACAGGACATGGAGCACTCACTTGCACAGCTCTACTGCTGCACAGGACGTGGAGCACTCACTTGCACAGCTCTATTACTGCACAGGACGTGGAGCACTCACTTGCACAGCTCTACTGCTGCACAAGACGTGGAGCACTCACTTGCACAGCTCTATTACTGCACAGGACGTGGAGCACTCACTTGCACAGTTCGCCTCCTGCCACGTGGAGTTGAAAAACTCAGAGACCATCACAACTATCTGCATTCTGTCCGCCATCAGGAGACTCCTGGCACAGCTCGGGTTCCCTGAGGAATTCTGCAGCAACAACGAAAGAAAAACGGGAAGAAATAATCTGAGGAGTTAGACTTTCCAACAGCCCCCAAAGCCTCAAAATACTTATTAGAAACCACGTGAGATTTTGTCTGATACAATCTGACAATAACAGCCGTAATAATAAGAAGGGCAGGAAGACAAGTTTCTATCAACGTTCCCTGTTGCTGGGTTCACGTGGGAAGGAGCCATCCCTCCAGCCCCGTCTTTGCTTCCTGAATATTTGCTTCTGTCGTCAAGCTCAACTTCTTAATTTCAACTTGTGACTGTGTCTCCATCGCTCACTTTGTGGGACAGGAAAACCTCCAGAATGTCACGAACACAGTGCAGCGAAGTCATCTCCGGATGATGGAGCACGACGTTTTATTTTCTCCTTTGCTCCTCTTCATCTGTTTAAACTTTTTCTACAGCAAATGTGTTATTCATACGCTGCTATTTTTAATCTGTGAATAAGTGCTCACAAATCCTTTGGCTTCACCTTTTGGGTAATTTTTAGGTTCAAAGACTAGTATTCTACGAGAAAATCTAGTAATTCACCCATGTAACATCCATGGGTTTGTACTTGAACAGAGAAACATGTCTTCCAAGGACAACTTACCATGGAAGAAACTCATCCTATGCAAATAATAAACCCGGGATCCTAACGTCTTGAACCTCAACTATTTCCCATCTTTGTCGCCTCAAGCAGGCACTGCGTCCTGGCCCTTTCCTCCTTTCAAAGCTACTGAACTCCTACTGTTGGCAGGCACTACAGGAATGCTGGAGTTCTGAGGATATGGAAGTGTCAGGAAAGCCATGACACCGTGCTTCAAGAATCTGCAAACACACAGACAGGGGGTGACACCGTGGGATGAAAGAGAGCAAGGGGGAACAGCAGGGAAAGCACTGACCAGCCATGTGTGAAAATGAGAATGTCCCTGCCATTCATCTGGGGATGCTCATCCTCCGAGTATGTCTCACTAAAGAGACGCACCTAAGACAGCGGCTGCTATTTGTCACCGTTACTATCTTAACGTTTAGTGTGTGTGTGTGTGTGTGTGTGTGTGTGTGTGTGTGTGTGTGTGTTATGTGCAGTTCCCTGTACACAGGTAGATGCCTGCAGAGGCTTTAGGCATCCTGCTCTATCTCTCACGGCCTTACTCCCCTGAGACAGGATCTCACTAACCCCAGAACCAGGCTTAGGCTGGCGGACAGGAGCCGGCTCTCATACAATGGCTTATCCCTGTTATCATCCATGAGAAGCCAGCAGATGACACATACCCCGAGCCATATACAACATATACATTACAACCAATTTCAATAAAGGACTTTAAAAATATAAAGGAAGCAGTAGTTACATATGGGATACATTCCACATATGTAAAACAGATGTTAAATTCGTGGTCTACCTCACATAGAATCATTCCAGATGACTGGCATCAGTTAATTTTAGCTGTTCTAGAATATAGCCAGCAGTTACAGTGGAAAAGCTGGTTGAAAGAAGAGGAAAGAAATTTAGAACAACAAGGTAAACTCAGAGGTTTTGAGATCTCCCAAGATCAAATACTTGTTGAGGGATGTTTTGCTGACAGGGATGTACAAGCCATTTATGATGAGCATACAATATCCTTATGCCATACAGCAGCTCTAAATGCTTGGGAAAAAATTCCAGAACCTGGAAAAGCAACTGAGGTATACACAAAGATATTTCAGGGACTGCACGAACCCTTCACTGATTTTTTACAAAGGCTGAACATAGCTATAACAAAAGCTGTGTCAGATAAAGAATTAAGAAAAGTATTAACTGAGTCCTTGGCATTAGACAATGCAAATGCAGAATGCAAAAGAATACTTACACCATTAAAGATCAGATCAGCTCCTTTGGAAGAATGGATTCAGTATACTGATGGTGTTGAGTCTCTTAACTACAGTAATGAGGCTTGGATGGGAGAGACACATCCCAGAGGTGAAAGGAGGCCCCGTGGTACCAAATGTTTTAAATGTGGTACACCAGGTCATATAAGTAAAAACTGTACATGGGGTAATCCTAGAAGTAATACTCCTTCTGGGAATAGCCTAAACAGGAGACCCCAATCACCTCCTGGATTATGTAGAAGATGTGGCAAAGGCTGACATTGGACCAGTGAGTGCATATCAAAAATAGATATATGAGGAAACCCTTTACAGGTGGGAAATGCCTCAGGGGGCCTCTTACAGGCCCCCAAACCAAATGTGGTAAGAACATTCCCAGTCACTGTGGAAAACAATCCTCTTCAGGACAACTGAATAAACCAATGCCTAATGTAAAAACCGATACTGCAATGGATGATAAAACAGCTCTGATAGATGAATCACAGTTTACAAAGAACACAATAAAACAAATATTTTGGCAGACTTCCATAAATGAACAAAGACCAAAGCTTAGAATTCGAATTAATGGCTTGGTTCTGGAGGGCCTGGTAGACACAGGTGTGGATGTGACTGTAATTACACCAAAATCATGGCATCCGAATTGGCCTCTTCAAGAGGTAGATGTTCAACTTTTAGGAATTGGCACCCTATCTCAGGTAAAACACAGTTCAAAATGGGTTGAATGCATAGGGCCAGAAGAACAGAGAGGAAGGCTGAAGCCATATGAAGCAAATGTAGCAGTAAATCTATGGGGCCAAGATCTGTTACAACAGTGGAATACCCAGATTAAAATTCCTACACTCTCAGAAAAGGAATACAGGCCAATGCATGTTTCTAGGAATAATATCATAACATGCTATAAAAAATAGTCACCAACCATTCAGGCTATACACAAACAGAGCACAACTGCTGTTGAACTCTCAGAAGTAACAACTGCCTTACCTTTAAAATGGCTAACTAATAAACCTGTCTGGGTTGGACAGTGGCCTTTGACAAAAGAGAAGCTACAAGCTTTAGAACAGCTGGTTTAAGAGCAGTTAAATGCTCAACACATTGAAGAATCTACCAGCCCTTGGAATTCTCCTGTATTTGTTATTTTTAAAAAGTCTGGTAATTGGACAATGCTGACAGATCTGAGAGCTATTAATAAAGTAATTCAGCCAATGGGCTCCCTACAGACTGGGATGCCCTTACCCTCTCTGCTACCCAAAGAATGGCCTATAATAGTTATTGACTTAAAAGACTGTTTCTTTACCATACCCTTACAAAAAAATGAAAGAGAAAAATTTGCCTTCACAGTTCCTAATTATAACAATTCTCAGCCAGTCAAGAGATATCAATGGAAGGTCCTCCCATAGGGAATGTTAAACAGCCCTACCTTATGCCAATACTTTGTGCAAAAACCATTGGAGATAATTCGTGTAAAGTTTCCACAATCCATAATGTATCACTATATGGATGATATCCTATTACCTGATCCAAAGTTAGACACATTAGAAAGCATGTTTGAAGAAGTAAAAAAAGTTTTGCCTCACTGGGGACTGCAAATTGCTCCTGAAAAAATACAAAGAGGAGCTTCTATTAATTACTTAGGATATAAGATACCGTTACAAAAAATTAGACTCCAAAAGGTACAACTGAGGACAGATCGATTGAAGACTCTTAATGATTTTCAAAAGTTGTTAGGAAGCATTTCCAACTTACTGGGTATCATGGGAATACCCAAAGATGGTCTACAAAATTTGGCTAATACTCTAGAAGGGGACAAAGAATTAAATAGTCCAAGAGAAGTATCAGCTGAAGCTGAGAAGGAATTGGCTCTAGTAGAAAAGACAATTCGAGAAACACATGTGGATCGTGTGGATCCAGAACTTAAATGCATTCTTGTCATATTCCCCTCCAGACATTCCCCCACAGGTATTTTGATGCAGAGGGAAGATATTATATTGGAATGGATATTCCTACCACATAAACCAAATAAGAAATTCAAGACTTGTATAGAAAAGATCTCTGATTTTATTCAAAAAGGTAAACTAAGACTTCGCCAGTTGACAGGAATGGACCCAGCAGAAATTGTAGTACTTTAAACTAATGAGGAAATCTCATCACTATGGAAAGATAATGAATACTGGCAGAGAGCCTGCAGTAACTTTTGGGAGAGATTAACAACCATTATCCCAAAAGCAAGAGGATAGAATTCATAAAGAAGACTGAATGGGTCCTTCCTCACATTGTATGACACAAGCCAATTTCTGGAGTCTTCACATTCTATACTGATGTAAATAAATCAGGGAAAGCAGGATACAAATCAGGAGACTTAAGTAAAGTGGTACAAAGTCCATACAGTTCTGTACAAAAGGCAGAACTGTATGCCGTTCTTATGGTTCTGATGGACTTCACAGAACCCCTCAATATAGTCACTGACTCTCAATATGCAGAGAGAGTTGTTTTACATATTGAAACTACTGAATTTATTCCTGATAATACAGAATTAACTTCATTATTCATACAATTGCAGGAAATCATCAGAAACAGGGAACATCCTATATATATAACACATATCAGATCCCATACAGGTCTGCCAGGACCTCTAGCACAAGGTAATGATGAGATTCATCAGTTACTAATAGGTAATGTGCTAGAAGCCTCAGAATTTCATAAGAAACACCATGTAAATAGCAAAGGTTTGAAGAAGGATTTCTCCATTACTCGGCAACAAGCTAAGGATACTGTGAAAAAATGTCCTACTTGTTCCTTCTATAACCAAACTCCATTACCTGCAGGGAGCAATCAAAAAGGTATACAAAGAAATGAAATTTGGCAGATGGATGTGTTTCATTTTGCAGAATTTGGAAGATTAAAGTATGTACACCATACCATTGACACCTATTCAGGATTTCAGTGGGCAACTCCTATGAGTTCTGAAAAGGCTGATTCTGTGATTACACACCTATTAGAAGTTATGGCCATCGTGGGAATACCTGTACAAATTGAGACAGACAATGCCACAGCATATGTCTCCAATAAAATGAGACAGTTCTTTGCTTATTACAATATAAAGCATGTTACAGGTATACCACACAATCCCACAGGTCAAGCAGTCATAGAAAGTTCCAATCGAACTTTAAAGGATATGCTAAATAAACAGCAACAGGTAACAATGGCTCCTAGAAATAGATTGCATAGTGCTTTATTAACCTTGAATTTTCTCAAAGCTGATGAGAAAGAAACAACAGCTGCGGAGAGACATTGGACAACAGACAAAACTCCTGAGCTAAACCAACCAGTTTATTTCAAAGATGTGTTGACCTCAGAATGGAAACCTGGATATGTCCTATGTTGGGGAAGGGGTTTTGCTTTTATTTCCACAGGAGAAGAAAAGCTATGGATACCAACAAAATTAATAAAAATTTGATTCAAACAGGAGAAAACCCTTGATGAGGAGAAGTAAAAGATCATCCACCAATGTGACATCTCTTCAGGTTGTAAGAAAAATTTAACAATCAAAGGTTGGGGTAGGGTTCTGTTTTTGTCTTTCCAGGATAATGGAAATACCCATCTTCCAGAAATCATAAGGCCTTGGATATCTGGATGTTTGCAGCAGAAAGAAAGAATCTATTGGTACCAATGTACACAGGGTAAGATATCACTGTCTAAAATCTATATCTCTATCAATCTAGAATAGTTGTGGTTCCAATTCAATTATAAACCAAGCTGGCTTTGGAGATGGAATTGGCTTACTCCTTCTCTAAACCCAAGCATATTGATAAAAGAAAAGGTTGAGAGATTCTTCAGTCCCATATCAGAAGAGCCCTCTGATGTGAGACAGAAGGAAACCAATTATAAGGGACCACTGTCTTCAAGATTCTAATTCTCCCCATGCTTACTCTTGATTTCTCGGAATCCTTTCTTACATGTCATGTCATCTTTAAATCCAAACCTTCCATTCTGATAAAAAATAAGTTTTTCCAATAGCAATCTCTGAAGTCTCCAGAAGGAAGATGGGGCCCCAACAACAACAACTCTACCCAATCCAGAATGATGCCATGGTAATCATCATCATACTACACTTCTTGCCAGAATTTCAGACAATCTTACCCATTACTCTGAGAGTTGCTGCAGAATCTATAGTTAGTCTAACTGAGATTTAACTATCTGAGCTTTCTCACAATACCCAACAGAGATACCATCCCCCCTAAACAGCAGGAAGCAATTCTAAGAAAACGATGCCCCTTCTCCCTAAGGTTTCATATTACTCAGGGTTATGGATGATGGTTCTAGGGTTGGGGGTGGAAGAAACTGTTAAACTCAGTATTCTCCTTAAGGAAAGAAAATATGTCTCAAAAAAAAAGGGAAAAGAAGAAATGGGATGGATAGGTATAAGATATTACGGTAGACTATCATATACATTAGTAAACAAATTTAGTAATATGCCTTATATGTTGATACAAATATAAACTTTTTATATTCCTATTTAAGATAATTTGTATATTGATACAAATACAGAACTATGTTTGTTATATTGTACACATATTTGTACTCTTATTTGAAATATTTGTATATTGATACAAATGTAAATTTATCTGTCATACTGTATGTATGTTCTACTTCTGTTTAAGATATTCTGTATACTGATATATATTTAGGATTATTATCATATTGAATATTGCACTATACATTCCTACCTCTGTTAAAGATATTTTATGTATTGTCACAATTTAATGCCATTGTCCTTTTACTGTATATTTGCTTAACAGACTGTTTGCCTTATTTATAGGAAGCCTTAGTCCTTAGGTTGTTTGGGTAGATAAGACTTACAGATTTATTGTCACCTATGCTTGTCATCTCTATAATTATGTTAGTTAGGTTATCCAGATTTATAAATACATAGGTCAGATGGACAGGTAATCTTCAAACACGTCATGAACCTAGAGAATATGGCATTTAAATAACTTAGAATTCTGTTGATGCAGCACCAATTTGATCCTGAGAGAATGTTGGGCTTCTAAGACATTTCCATTTGGAAGTTTGTCTTCTTGGCACAAAATGGCCTGCTGGGCAAAGAACTCCCTTGCCTCAACTGCTGACAGTACGAATGCTGTCCTTTCTGGACAAGCGGAACACAAGGAAAGCGACCACCATACTTTGCCAAGACAGGGTAAGATGGTCTTTCAGAATTCCTGCTTCTGAAAATGGTCTGTCAGATACTCTAGGCCTGTAGCCAATTTGAATGAACCAACAATGCTGAGAAACTTTAGGTGACTGTCCAGGCTGCCAGCTGTCTCTGTCTACTCTTGTGAGACTCCCGAAAGTTGCTTGCATCCTTTTCCCATTTCTCAAGTATTATTATATTCCTTCTCAGGTCTTTGATGAGGTTGAAGACTAGCAGTTATAGTTACAACTTAGTATATATACATATATAATATCTTAGAATATATTAAGTATTAGACTCATGTTCTTTAGGACAGGACACCTTTTAGAATGATCTTTGTAACATGCCACCTACCCACACTCTAGACTTCCCTGGATTTTAGTATTTGTTTTTTGCTTGATATTGTTTGCATTTATTGTAATTCCAACTTATCTAGGTCATTTTCCCTCATTACTCCTGGACAATATTTGATAACCATTTCTTTGTATATAGTCTTGTATTAGGTTAGAACCTTCTTATTTAGACAAAAAGGGGAGATGTAGAGGGTAGCCATCCCAGCATTGGCCTGGAAGTTCCAAACCCCATTGAGGCTTTGGTAATGGTCACGCCCACAAGGCAGGGTGGAGGAGGAAGCTGAAGACCCAGGATTGAGAGGAGAGGTCTCTCTTGGTTCTGGGGCCCTGAACGCTGGAGGTAGACTGAGCAGAGTTCTCCAGAGAACCCCGCCGCACCATACCTTTGCCAGACCCTACAACCTATCCCTTTATTTGTAAGTTACCCCACAAAATAAACCTCCCTTTTAACTACGTGGAGTGGCCTTAATAATTTCACCAGTACAACCATAGAGACCTGGAGGTCTGTATAGACAGGCCGTGATGAGGAGGTCATGTGGTTGGGTTTACAACCAATGAGAAGGCAGAACAGAAAGTCAGTAAAAAGACAGACACACAGAAAGTAGGTCTCTTACTCAGGGGTAGGATGGCAGTGGGTGGTAAGAAGGTGGTCTCAGCTCTTGGCTACTGCTCTCTGTTGTCTGGGCTTTTAACTCTGCATTTGGATCTGTATTTCTTATTTAATAAAACCGTTTAGAATTATATCTACAAAAGACAGGTCTGCAAGAGGGGTAGGTATCCATGGCTGGTTGACCACATTGGGGCCCACATTAACTGGAAATGCCATGGTGGGCATGTGTGGCACCATAGGTAGAATAAGCTGGGAGGTATGCAGAGCAGCTGGCTCTGCAGACAGACATCCAGGCAAATCTCTCCATGGATACTTCAGTAAGGGAGTAGCCACTGGAGGCATGGGGTGGGGGTGGGGGAACAAAGAGAATGGGGCTGCCAGTGTAGGCTTGGGCACTGCTGCAGTTATTTCCTCTCTCTTTCCATCCCTTTCCTTTACTGTACGCCTATTCTCATCCATCTCCTTGTCAGCAGAGGCAGAGGAAGTATCAGTCATGGATGGGATGAAGGTGATTGATAATTTGGTATTACATTGCTTATTGCGGGTCTTAAAGACCTCCTCAGTAGAGGAAGACTTTAGGCCAGCAATTGTAGCCAACAAAAAGGGCATAAAAGAAAAAAAAATTAGAGGGTTACTCCTGAGGTTACTGCCCTTTTTCCGACCAAGGACAGAACTCTCATCCAAAGATCAGGTTCCCACATGTTGTTGGAGGAGCAGCACACACTCTTAACTGTTGAGCCATCTCTGGGCATCACAACCCACAAGCACGTGCATACACACACACACACACACACACACACACACACACACACACATACACATATATACACACACATAGAACTAAAAATAGTCAGATCATGGCTCCATTTCCTAGCGTCCAGCCCTTGTATGGAAACACCAGGCAAGCCTGAACAAAAGTATGTGCCACCTTACCATATGTGCAGACTCACAAACAAGACAAACAACAAGAAGAAAGTGGGGGTCCCAGCACTTACCTGCTGAAGGGACCAAAAACACACAATGTCGAGGTGTCTATTCACTGAAATACACTGCTCAAGGGGGCTGCTTAACCAGCACTGTGTGAGGAAAGGGAGACAAACAGGTCTCTGCTCAGACACCAGCTATGGCAGGGTCCTGTGCTGTTTTCTTTGGGGGAGGAGGCCAAGTAGGCACAGAGTCAATGACACAGACTCTGGGAAACAACAAGCTCAGTTTATTCAGGAAGAGGCAAGCCTTATATACCCTCCACTCCATCCTGGAGGAAGGTCTGATGAATATGCATATTAGTGTGACATGGCTGCCTCTCATTGGTTCAGGCCATCTCCATATCATGTTTCAGCTGCTGTTGCTGAGGCCTTTAGGCAGACCCACTTTGGCTCTCAGAAAATATCTTATTACTGTTTTGGGCTGGCTGGCCCTCAAGCCTGTCAGGGCTGAGTCATCCCAGATTAAACAAATCAAAATAAAGACAATAATTAATTGCAGACAGCACTGAAAGCAAGAGACCAAATATATTTTTGTGCTAAAAGAATAGGACATAAACTACGAAGGAGGAGCAGAAAGGAGCATAGGAGCCAGTAGGGTCAAGGATGCCATGGGAAGGCTCACACAATCAACTAACCTGGGCTCCTAGAGGCTCACAGAGACTGAACCAACAGCCAGGGAACCTGCATGGGACTAACCTAGGCTCTCTGCATATATGTTACAGACACTTAATATTACTTATAAATGCTCAGGCGGTAGCTCGGGCTTGTTACTAGCTCTTACCCTTAAATTAACCTATAATTGTTATGCATGCTCTGCCACATGTCTTGGTACCTTTTCTCAGTATAGTGTGTCCATCTTGCTCTCTCTGCATCTGCCAGTGACTCCCTGACTCCACCCCTCTTCATCCTAGCATCCTCAGTTTGATTGTCCTGCCTAACTTTTTCCTGACTTATTATAGGCCAATTAGCTTCTTTATTAAATATTGAGAATAATATATGTTCACAGTGTACAGAAGGATTATTCCACAGCATTCCCCTCCCAGTTCCTCTCCCCCAATCTCCTTCTCTTCTGTCTCCATCCAGGAAAAAGCAGTCTCCAATGAGTATCTGTAAAACACGGCATATCAAGTTGCAGTAAGACTAAGCACCTCCCCATGTATTAAGGCTGGGCAAGGTGACCCAGTATGAGAGGTAGGGTCCCAAAAGCCAGTAAAAAAGTTGGAGACAGCCCCTGTTCCCACTGTTAGGAGTCCCATAAGAGGTTCAGGCTACTTGTAAAGCTCTTAGCTACTGCTCTAGCACTATGTCTGTCTATTTGGGAGCAGAAGGTCAGGACAGGAAAACACTGTCTATAGGGGAGGATGGGGCAGGGGCAGGGGAGGCTGCAGCCAGGATGAAAAGTAAACCGATGAACAAAAAAATAGGATGTAAAAATAACAGTGTAAGACCATCCACCAAGATGGTTCAGCAGGTATTGCAGTGATAAAACACCACAATCAAGGCAACTAACAGAAGTGTTTATTTGGGCTTATGGTTCCAGTGAGTTAGAGTACATAATGGCAGGGTGGGGGATGCAGGTGGACTGGAACAGGATGCTGAGAGCTCACATCTTTTGTTTTGTTCTGTTTTGTTTTTCTCTTTTCTTTTTTTTTTGTTTGTTTTTTGTTTGTTTGTTTGTTTGTGTTTGTGTTTGTTTTTTTTTTTTTTGTTTTTAGAGACAGGGTTTCTCTGTGTAGCTTTGTGCCTTTCCTGGATCTCATTCTGTAGACCAGGCTGGCCTCAAACTCACAGAGATCCACCTGCCTCTGCCTCCCAAGTGCTGGGATTAAAGGCATGCGCCACCACCGCCTGGCCTGTTTTGTTTCCCAAGACAGGGTTTCTCTGTGTAGCCCTGGCTGTCCTGGAACTCGCTCTGTAGACCAGGCTGGCCTCGAACTCAGAGATCCACCTGCCTCAGAGTCCAGAGTGCTGGGATTAAAGGTGTGCACCACCACACCACCCAGCGAGAGCTCACACCTTAAACAGGAAGCACAAGCTGAGAGAGTGAACTGTGAGTGGTAGGAGTCTTCACACTCCAAGCCCACCTCCAGTGACATATTCCAAACCTCTCTAGACAGTGCCACCAACTGGGGACAAAGTACTCAAAGGTCTGAGACTATGGGGATTATTTTCATGTGTGGTCCCCATGGGCTCACATATTTGTATATCTAGTCCCTAGTTAATGTACTACTTATGGAAGATTTAGGAGGTCTGGCATTGTTGGAGGAGATGTGCCACTGGGAGGTCAGCTTTGAAGTTTCAAAAACCCAGTCAGGCTCTCTCTCTCTCTCTCTCTCTCTCTCTCTCTCTCTCTCTCTCTCTCCTGTGGATCTGGATGTAAAGCTCTTAGCTACTGCTCTAGCACTATGTCTGTCTACTTCTTGCCATGATGTAATG
This sequence comes from Onychomys torridus, assembly GCF_903995425.1. Classification (NCBI taxonomy): domain Eukaryota; kingdom Metazoa; phylum Chordata; class Mammalia; order Rodentia; family Cricetidae; genus Onychomys; species Onychomys torridus. The sequence continues at coordinate 8,510,718 of NC_050461.1, forward strand.
GATTAACCCCCTAAATTGTGAGTAAGCCCCCAGTTAAATTCTTTCTTCTCTATGTTGCCTTGGTCATGGTGTCTCTCACAGCAATAGAACAGTCACTTAAGACACCACCATGGCAGGTAAAGGCACTTGCTACCAAGCCTGAGGACCTGAGTTCAACCCCTAGGACCCACCTAGTGGAAGAGACCAGATTTCCCCAAGTTGTTCCCTGACCTCACGTGTATGCCTACACATGTACACAAAATTTTAAAGAAATGATTTTAAAAGAACAACAAATATGTGTAACAGGATTAAATCAGGCTCACAGAATCTAATTCAGTGGTGTTTAGGGAGTATTAAAAATGAAATAACTCTAGCTTATTGATGAGTCGAAGCCTCTCCAAAGAGGTCTTACAGGGTGAGCAGAAATTCCTTGGCCGCTTACAGTGTCCTTGGAGTGAGTGGCAGCAGCTATCTAGTACTAGGGGACTTGTTGTGGGCTGCAGTTGTGCACTGTTGTTGCTTGGAACTTGTGCTGCTGGACTCATGGGCCCTGGGGATGGAGCAGAAGCCAAGTCAACTGCCTGGAGCTTTCCACTACAATGCTTTCATCCCATGGTAATACATTGTGTACCTTAATAAACTTGCCTGAGGATCAGACACAGCCAGCCCCTAGATTAGACATAGAGGTCAGGCAGTGGTAGGACACACCTTTAATCCCAGCTCTTGAGATCTCATGCCTTTGCTTGGGAAGCACACACACCTTTAATCCCAGGAAGTAATATGGCAGTGCAGAGAAAGGTATATAAGGCATGAGGAAATGGGAACTCACTCTCTTTAGGCTGAGGATTTCTTAGAGGTAAGAACTAGTGGCTGGCTGTTCTGCTTCTCTGATCTTTCAGTTTTCACCCTGATATCTGACCCTGGGCTATTTATTAAAAGACCATTTAACATTCGAGCAACAGTAGGCAACAGGAACCATTAAAGGAGTTAATCAGGATAGTGACACAAACATGCAGGCATTTGAAGACGAAGACTCTAGCAACAATATGGATCCCCCAACCCCCTGTTGGGCCCTGACACCCCACACCCCCCCACCCACACCCACCCCGCCTTCCTTGGGTGGCTGTTGCCTTGCTTGCTGACCTTGACCAAATGTCCTCCCTATGCTGATTCCCGTTGGTTTCCTTCCTCCTGAACACTTACCAGAGGTTCTTTGTTTGTGTGTCTTGCATTTGGTGTAAACAGCTAGGATACAAGAATGTAAAATATCTGTAGCAAACTTTTGCCCTCCGGGGTTCTCCCTCTATGCTGTAAGCCTATATTTAAGGCCTCCTTCCTTCTTTACTAAAGGGCATTCTACTGAGACAAATGACCCACTGTCTTGTTTCTGTTTTTAATCCTCAGCCCCTTGCTCACTCAGACATGGTGAATAGGTGGTAGTGCAGGTGCTACAACCCCCCACCCCCTGAGCCCCAGAACTGAACCTGTGTCATTACAGTAGAAGACAGAACAGGTATAAAAGATGCTGAGGTATGTCTGGTGGGAATGAGAACAGTTGATTAAAGAAATGTGATACAGAAATAATGAGACCTCGTGATTCTTTTGATCTGTAAGATGAGCCAGTGTTACAGATTTGCATATCTGGGCAAATGATAGTGCCATGGATAGGACTAGGAACACAGGAAAGGGCAAGCATTTGGAATGACAAACAGTGAATCCAGCTGAAATTGTCAGCTCAAGCTGGCTCTGGTTGAGACACCAGAGAGTATTTAAATTGCAGCTGTGATGCCTGGAGGGGATTCTGAGCCTGGAGTTGTGCAGGCCAGTTTTTGTCAACCTAACACAAGCTAGGCTCATCCTAGAGGGAACAGCAATTGAGAAAGTGCCTTGGTAAGATCAGCCTGCAGGCAAGCCTGGGGGTGTCTTCTTGGTTGATGGTTGATGGGAGGTGAGAAGCATGTGGGACTTGGGAGTTGGCTCAGCAAGTGAAGCACGTGCTGTGTGCCCTAGATTGGCTCCTTCCTACTGTGGTGATGAAACACCATGGCCAAGAGCAACTTTGCGGGAGGAAAGGGGTTATTCGGCTTACATCCCCACATCACAATAGATCATGGAAGAAAGTCAGGGCAGAAACTGAAGTAGAGGCCACGGAGAGACTCTGCCTACTGGCTCCTTCCCATGGTTTGTTCAGACTTTTCTTATACAAAGGACCACCTGCCCTGCCCACAGTGGACTGGGCCCTCCCACAATCAACCATCAACCAAGAAAATGCCCTACAGACAGGCCCACAGCCCAATCTGAGGAAGACAATTCCTCAACCAAAGTTTCTATCTCCCTGGGTGACTTTAGTTTGTGTCCTGTTGACAAAAACTAACCAGCACACTGCACAAATATGAATGTTTAGTGAAAGCTCCACCTCAGCCCCTGGCACCCTGACACACTTATACCCAAAGAGTCTGGAATGTTCTGGCAGAAGATCCACCTCAACTCCTCTCCCCCATCTCTTTCCCCAAATCCTGCCCCTTCAAAGCCCACCAAACACAGCTCCTCCCCCAGAGATGCTCAGGACCACTCCCACAGGGTATTTAAGCTGCATCCCAGAAAACAGATGCGTAGTTTTCCAGTCCCTCATCCCTGTCTCCTCTCTAGGGAGCCAGAGAATCACCCAGGAATGCTTTACCTATTAAACCAAGGCTTTTTCTAATTCAATCTGATTTGGATTGCTGTGTCATCAGAGAGGCTTATCAGGGTGCAAAAACCTTTCAGTAAGGACCAGAGTTCAGATTCTCAAGACCCTTGTCAAGATATCTCAAGACCCTGGCAGTCCACCTGTGGAAACAGGAAATACCCAGAGGAAGCCAGCAGCTAGGCAAACCAGCTGAGACTGAGAGTTCCAGGCTCAGCATGAGACACTGCCTCAACATATAAAGAGGAGAGCCATCAAGAAAGACACCTCATGGGGCTGGAGAGATGGCTCAGAGGTTAAGAGCACTGGCTGCTCTTCCGGAGGTCCTGAGTTCAATGCCCAGCACCCACATGGCGGCTCACAACCATCTGTAATGAGATCTGGCACCCTCTTCTGGAATGCAGTCAGAACACTGTGTACATAATAAATAAATCTTTAAAAAAAAAAAGAATAAGAAAGACACCTCATATCAACAGGCACCCCCCCACACACACATTCACACCACACATACACCAAGAAACTATTTAGGATTATTAGAAATGATTATATTCCTAATTATCTGTACCATAAATGAATGTGTGAGTGAAATCACAGAGAAGTCTTGAATAGAAACCTAGTACCCAAAAACAAAAAACAAAACAAAACAAAAAGCCCACTAAAGCCACTGCTGAAATTCAGGTCCTTTATGCCCCTTGGCTACATTATTATACCAACAAAAAAAGGCTAGTAAAGGAGAGATGCAAGAAACCCACTGTGTTAATCACACTTCTGTTGACTCAGCATCTACTATCAGGCTTCCTTTACTACAGCAAGTGCCTGAAACACTTCAGCTTATACAGAGAAAAGCTCCGTTTGGACTCATGACTTTGGAGGTGTCAGTTGTGGTTAATCGGCCCCATGTGTTGGGCTTGTGTGAGACAGCACATCATGCTGAGGAGCCTATAGTAGAGCAAAGCTGTGAAGCTCATGGGAATAAAGAGGGACCAGGGTCCCACAATCCTCTCCTAGCACACACCCCCAAGACTCCCACACACTGAGGAGTTCCCGCTTCCCAGTAGTGTGATGCTGAATATTAGGCCCTTAACATGTGAGCATTTGGAAAAGAGTCAACTGTTCGGACACTGTATAAAAGAACAAGTCTGGACTCCACAGAGAGCCAGTCAGGAGTATTACTCTTCCAGGGGACCCCAGTTCAGTTGCCATCTCCAGGATTTCGAACACCTAGCCTCTGTGAGCATACCACACACACACACACACACACACACACACACACACACACACACACACACGCATGCACTTTTAAAAGATAAGTCTTCAAAAGTTCAAATCTGCCAGGCAGTGATGGTGCATGCCTTTAATCCTACCATTTGGGAGGCAGAGTCGGGTGGATCTCTGTGAGTTCGAGGCCAGCCTGGTCTACAGAGCAAGATCTAGGACAGGCACCAAAACTACACAGAGAAACACTGTCTGGGGAGGGGGGGGGGGGGGAAGAAAGAAAGAAAAAGAAAAAAAAAAAAGAAAGTTCAAACTTAAAAATATTCTCTATAAAAATAAATGAGAATGAGACAGAGTAAGACTGAAACCAAAAAGAGAAACTGATATGAACTCACAACATGCCCCCACGGCTGGGCATGCCCCGTGGACCTAGACACTTCCGCCTAGCTATTTCCGGGTCAAAATAGCCATTTCCAGGTCAAAACATCTCGTGTAACTAGGACTGTTAGTTATTTATCGGTGCTCTTACCCTGCGAGGAACATGCCCCAAACACGACAAATCCACAGAAGAGCTGTTTATTAATAGAGGATAGAGGATAGAGGTGACAGGCCTGTGTGAAGCACACACGTGAGTGAGGAGAGGAGAGAAGAGAAAAGAGAGGAGAGAGAGAAGAAAAGAGAGACCTGTGCAAAATGGCGCCGGCTTTTTAAAGAGTGAGCCGCACATGCGTACAGGACCACATGTGGCTACTCCACACATGCACGTAGATTACATGGCCACGCACACTTTACGCAACCATGTAAAGCCACGGAGTCCTAGTCACTCGAGATGTTCTGACCTGGAAATGGCTATTTTGAACTGGAAATAATTAGGCGATCCGCCTGGAAAGCCCAACCGTGTGGACATGTTGTGATTTCCTATCATTCCTGACTTATTTTCTCTTAAAAAAAAGGAAAAAAAATGTGGATGGGTGGGTACGGGGCTCCGTTTCTCTCAAAGACTGCTTCAGGCTGAATGGTGGACGTTGATTGGTCCTTGAAGGGAAATGGGGAGGCTGGCTCCTGAAATCCTGGGATAAAGTCCTGCAGCTGTGTCCATCCTTCATGGTGTGGCTGGTCCTGGGATGAAGTTCTGTCGTGCCTTGTCCTGCAGCTGTCCATCCTTCATGGTGTGGCTGGGAACCTTCTGTCTGACAGGACACTGGTGACATAAAAGCTTAGAGAAAAGACTCATTATTATTTTATTTTTGGAGTTGACTTTTATCTGAGGTAGATCTGGCCTGTCTGGATGAAGACATATTAAAAAGGTGGCTGTGATGTTTTAGTACTCTGCTTAATTTTTACCTGAGACAAGCCTTATTTAAGGCACCTGTTTGTTTTGTTAGTTTAGCATTTAGGAAACACAGGTGATCAGTTGCTGAGTATTGAATAGTGATAGACTCTTATATCCTTACCGCCTGGATATTTTGATGGTCCCTTTTGCCTCCAGCTCTGTGTGGCCCTAGTCAGGAAAGGGGTGATACCTTATTCCTCTAGAATTGGTGACAAGGCAGTGGATCCTGGTGTCCTCTGGAGCTTGAGAGTGGAAGAGAACTTATTTTTTTGAATTAGGGACAAGGCAAAGATCATGGCCCCGTCTGTATGCACATGAGAAACACAGGTGGTAACTTTGAAGTGAGACAATGAGCTCTTATCTTAGTTGGAAATCTTTTTCATTAAGTAACTCTGAAAGTACAATTAAATCTGGTGAGGTAAATAAGACTGTCCTCTGTACCTGACAATAGAAAGGAGGAGTGACATCCTAAAACTCCCAGGACTGAGTCAATGGCTCTGGTGTCCAGAAGGAAAGAAACTGATCATCGCTTCCCTGCTGAGTTCTGGGTTCCCTGCTGTGTCTATAGCCAAGCCTAGGTTTGCTGGAAGTCTTAGCTTGATGTACCCATGTGTCTTGGTGCCTGGGGGCAGTCAGCTGACTGGTTGTCTTTCTAGGCGGCACCTTTAACAAGGCTGTTGATGGCCTGGCAGGGCATTCACTAGCCTGTGGCCTTTTTCACTTAAAACAGGGACCCAACAGCTTTTGGGAGTCAGCGAGTGCCAGCACTTGGCAGTTTTGTTTTGGGCTTCTATCTCTTTCTTGGCACACCTTAAATGCCACAGATGACTCTTTTGCTTGTGGGGTCAGGAGCCTTGCTCTCCAGATACTTAACTTTTAGCCGGGAACAAGAGATGGGTTTTACTCTGTGTCCTGAATTTTTCCTGATGATTGGTGGCTTAAGGACAGCTTTTGGAAGATCTGCCAGTAGGCAGGCTGTAAACGATCCTTTGGAAGACTTGCCTGAGGCTATAAGCTGATTTTTTGGCTTAGGAGCCATCCTGATTATTGTAAACTTAATTGTTTAGATCTCAGCTGCTTTTAGACCCATCTGTGCTTCTCAAGGCAGTTTGAGAATGAGTGGGTGGAGTTAAGGTGAGTTAGGGCAAGTCTTAGAAACCGCCCAAGCCTGTGTTTGAGCCTGCCCACCGCCAGCGTGGAAGTCAGACAGAAAAGGTTACACATGGCAGATGCAGAAGTGGTAAAGGAAAGAAAGGGTTTAGAGCTTTAGCAGAAAGCTTGGAGATGAAGCAACTCTTATTTTCCCGTTTGCTGGCTGAAGTACCTGCCACACTGTTATGCGGTCAGATTTACTGGTACCGCAAAGCTGTTAAGTGGCCAGATTTACCGGTGCCTGCCCCATCCGCCAATGTAAGTAAGTGGGTGGTATCTGCCCTCTGTCCCATGGCTGTAGCTGGGTGGAAAATAAAAAAAATAAAATAACAAACCGGGATCAGACTTCAACTCAGGCATCCTGAGAATGAAGTAAGATCTAAGATCAGCTCAAGCCCCCCCCCACTCCCCTCCCCCTGCTTTCTTTAAGGGACGGGAAGAGCTGTGACTGTGCTGCCATGGGTCCACCCGGTAGAACCCAGACACCATTTTTGCTCCTTCTTGTCGGGAGCAAAAATGTGCCCGCCAATGCCAGCACAACCTGGACAACCCCCGGGATTGTCCGTCACAAACATATAGCTCAGATTTCAGCCATTAGAACAGCAGACTCACTGTGAAAAATCGTGGCGGTATCAATAGTGGAAAGCCGCGCTTCCCATGGCTGGCCACCACCCATGGCAGCCAGCTGGAGGTGTGTGCTGGTTGGCTGAAGAATCACAAGCCATGGTTACCTTTTTAGAGCTTTGAGAGAGAGAGAAAGCTAAGATAAAGAGCAACTCTTTCCATTTGCCTGTTCACTGGCCAGAATTAGATAACTCCCGTAAAAGCTTGGGATTTTTTGTTATATTTTAAAGCATTCTTGGGCCATCTCTCAGTACAGAGACGGATAAGCTTAGGAATCTGTAAGTAAAGCCTCAAGAAGACAGCCTAAGGGATCGGGTTGGAAGCCTTATTTCCCATGTCTGCAGTGGAGAGGCAGAAAAAAGCAAACATGATCTGGAGCCAAGACCTTCCGGAGGCTGGACAGATCTCAGGCACAAGCCGCCTTATCAGCTCATCAGCTGATAAGCAGGGGCCCCGCTGTGTGAAGCAAGGACTCCCCACAACACCCAGCCGCCCATCGGGCACAAAGAACGTGCCGGCTTCACACAGCCCCAGGACGCACCCGACGGTGGTGGTCCTATCGCAAAAAGTATCTCAAGCTGCAGACATGGGGGATGGCTGGAAATTTGGGCCTGTGATGGGGGCCGACCATAGCCAGTGGAGTCCAGTTCCCCCGGTCTCAAGAATAACCAGTGAGGCGCCAGACGCTCAACAGTCATTCTCAGGATTCAGGAAACCATTTACACTAGCTGAAAAGGGGAAAACTCACCAATCAGTAGCGGTGTTGCATTCGGATTTGTGCGGCCAGGCTAATGGAGAATGATCTGTCGCAAATGGAGCAGAGTTCCCAGTGTGTGTAGTGCAGAGTTTCCGTCCCCGGTTCCTGGGTTTCCAGGCGCAAAGTGCCCGGAAGCACCCGTTCCCTCACAGCACCAATGTGAGCCACACATGCGTACAGGACTGCATGTGGCTACTCCACACATGCGTGTAGATTACATGGCCGCACACACTTTACGCAACCACGTAAAGCCACAGAGTCCTAGTCACTCGAGATGTTCTGACCTGGAAATGGCTATTTTGAACCAGAAATAATTAGGCGATCCACCGGGAAAGCCCAACCATGTAGACATGTTGTGATTTCCTATCAAGGACCCTGTGGCTTTGTGTGGTTGCATAAAGCGCGCAGAGCAACCATGTGATCTACATGTATGCATGGTATAGCCACATGAGTTTGTGTGTGCAGGCGCAGCTCAGCCTTTATAAGCTGGTGCCATATTCCCTGGCTTCACTTCCTCTCTTGATCCAGGTGTGTTTCCCACAGGCCTGTTCACATCTGTCTCTCTTTCCTATCTTAATAAAACTCTTGTTAGTGGATTCTGTCGTGTTTCGTGACATTTCCTCGTAGGGTAAGAGCGCTGCAAAATAACTAACAGAAACATCTGACCCTGGATCTCCATGTCCAGTATGTGGGCCGTGAGGTGGCAGGATTCGGCCCGGATGGGCTTGCGTGGGCTTGCGTGGGCTTGCTGGCTGTAGCCCACGTGGTCTCTCCCTTTCGCTGACTCTTCTCACTGCCTGCTTCTCTCCTTGGCAGACATCTCTTCCTCCTAGTGTCCCGGTGATAGCATCACTGTCACAGTTTCCAGCACCGTCCTCTCAGGAGTGGTCCAGGGTGGTTCTGAACCCGCCACACACCTCTTGGCCTTCCAGGTGTTCCATTGAATTCCAGCGGAAGCCTCAGTGACTGTATCACTGCAGCCTGCACATCTGCAGAAGCACTGGGTGGCCAGCACCAACATCTGGTGCTGTGCAGGCTACCCCCCCCCAGTGCCTTGCCAACTACACATAGCCAGAGACTGTTCTGGAAGGGCAGGCCTTTCTGTGGCTCTGTCAAAAGACTCATCCCCACAAAGTCTGAAACAAATTTGCATTTTTTACATCTCTGGGCCTACCATGAGTGGGGTTCTTGCCAATTCCAGGGATGGCCTCAAGGCCTTTTTTCTTTTGTCCCAGTGAAATGTACTTAGCTTCTTTTTAACAATGTGAATCTCTTTAGCAGCTGCATTTCCCTCTCGGCATCTCTAAACGCACTCTCTTGCAGGCCTAACCTAACTGCAAGTTTTCTTCTACATGTTTCTACTCTGCTCCTCTATAATCCTGATTCTCACTGTAAATTTGGCTGGAAGAAGCTGCTGCCTAAATGCTGCATCATTCTGAATTTTCTGGATAAACTAATGCATGTTCTTTAAGTTCAACCTTCCATAAGGTATTGGGGCATAGATAAAATATGTCCAAATTCTTGGCCATGGAGTTAAAGATATTACAAATCAGAGCTGTGGGATTGGGAGAGAGCAGACACAAAATCACCCTTCAGGAATGAGCTTCGTTAGGAGGGAGCCTGGTGAGCATAGGAGGGGCCATTTTCTGGCCTTGAGGTGGGAGAGCATTAAGAGAGATGATGTATCACTTCAGAGACAATGTATCATTCAGAGGCAGGGCCTTAAGGGGAAACAGGTGCACCCCTTTCAAACACAGAGGAGCTCCTATGGAGAGGGAGCTCAACGTATGTGTAGGAGAGATAGCCACCTCAGAGGATGTGAGAGGGGACCTGAAAGAGAGGAGCCTTCAGAAAACAGACAGAGGAGTGTACTCTGGCTTTTCTGAATGTTGAGATGCTGGTGGGAACTTCCACACTATGTGATTTAGTCTGGTTTAGTCTAAGTGGCCACTTCTCTGTACCAATTTTCTCCATCTGTTACTGTAACACCCTCAAGATAAACCACCTTAGATAGAGAAGAGCCTTATTCTGACTCATCACTTTGGAAGTTTCAGTCTCCTCAGAGGTCCGGTTGCTTTTGGGGGTTGTGGCTGTTGCTCATCCTGATGTGGAGTGAACAGCCAAGTTTATTTTCTCAGTGCCCATACTGACTTTGAAAGTTATTAGTGAGTTACTGTGATAGCGTGGCTTTTTCTTCTGGGCATAACATGACTGCCATCTTGGATTAGATGTTGGCCCCGTAGCCATGGCAACTAATTGAACTAAACAGTGTAGTGATAGCTAGACCTATGGGATGGCAATGGAGCTAATGACACTCCCTAGGAGAAGGAGGGAGGGTAGGGTCACCTAGTGACCTATTTCCACTAAATATATGAATAGACATTTGTTTAGTTTCCCTAGGAAAAGTTAACAGAACAGTTAAAACTAAAATTTGACACATTTTGTATTTGTATATGATAGCTGTGTTTTTAACTGTTTGAAGATCGTACTGTGTAATTCCCACTAAATATGTGAAATGAGAGGAAAAGCAAGGATGTAGGATAAGAAGGTAGGCAAAGATGATCAGAGGTTCAGGTACCAAAGCTGGACCAGTCTCCTAGTGACATCCTTTATACCTGTGGGCTTTCCAGTCCCTAGATGGATCACGCTGCTCCTTATCTTCTGATTACGCCCTTAGCTACAAATCTCACTCAAAGACAAAGGCAAAGGCTGTCTTCTATTAGAAAACTCCATATAGCCGCCACTTCGACTGTCCTCCAAGCCATTTTCTTTTTCTCCACAGCACTTAAAAATCATTTAAAAACATCTCATCTATGTTTGTATCTTCCTACTGGAATGTAAGCTTCCCATGGAAGCCTTTGATGTCCACTTCTCTCTCAGCATGTAGGATGGTGGTTGGCACATGACGGTGCTCAGCAGCTATTGAAAGCTTAGGTCAACTAAAGGGTACTTCAAAAGGCAATGTAAGTGTGGTGGTTTGTATGAGAAATGCCCCCACAGGCTCAGGCACTTGAATACGCAGTTCCCATTTGATGATGCTATTTCAACCTTGCTGGAGGAAATACTCACAGGGGAAACTGCTGTGGGATGTTTTGTATACTGTGAATGTGTTGCTCTGATTGGTTGATAAATAAAAGGCTGATTGGCCAGTAGCCAGGCAGGAAGAATAGGCGGGGTAAACAGACAAGGAGAATTCTGGAAAGAGGAAGGCTGAGAAAGGAGATGCCAGCCTGCCTTCCAGGGAGCAGCATGGAATGGCACATAGGTAAAGCCATGGAACACGTGGTGACATATAGATTAACAGAAATTGTCATGACCGCCTCGATCAGCAAGGAAGACGCAACACCAAGCTCTTTTTTCAGCAGTTTACTCAGGAACATTGAACAATCTTCTGACCCCGGGGAAAGCCCACCCACGACCTAAATAGTCCCTGGTTGGCCAACCCCAGCCTGCCACGTGGGCACTGCAGATAGGTCCAGGTTCACGGAAGCAAGCCAGATCCTAGGACTAAGCCAAATATGGAGTTGTTTACTCCCGAGAGCACTCACCATCGGGAAGGTGGGGGCGGAAGCCGGCGCCATCTTATGGGTGCGGCTGTGCGCAGCTCTCTACAGTTCCCCCTTTTTTATTATAGCAACAGGTAAGAGTAGAGGCCTGATCTCTGTAAGAATGAATCAGGGACAATGTACTGACTCTCACTTAGGCGTCAGCCACCCGAGGAGTGTCAGACCCGTCTGATACCCTTTTCACAGAGGTGGGACTTGAGGTATCTACCCACATGCAATCAGGCATGCTCTCCTTAGGATCCAATGTGCAATGGACCCCAAATGCAGTGCTCAAGCCTTGCATCCTGTGCTAAGGAACTTAGTACTTCATGGTGGCTAGCCATGCCTGGGGGGACTGTCCTGCCTCAATAGCTATAAATGATCATGGCTGCATTGCGATGCTGGGAAACCTTAATGCGACAAATACACCACAGACAAACTAAGGAGACCAACACCAGAAGGCCCGTCAAGGCTCCCAGACCTACCCACTCCTTGAGATGATTCATGGCATTAGAGATCCACAAAGACAATCCCTCCACCAATCCAGCAGCCACCTGGGTCGAGTTCACTGTGACAATAGCCACCCTCAGCTGTTCCATCAGGTTGTCAAACTCTCCAGTCCAATTACAATGCTAAATAACCGTGGAAACAACTTGGCATCATGGCGAACTGGCATCGGTCTCAGGAACACGGACAGTATCCCCCATCTTTTTTCCAGCTTTCCCGGCTGCATTGTCATGAGGAAGAGCAGGAGGATCATCATTTCAACCATCGTGGATTTCTCCATACTGGACTCTTCTAGTGAGGCGTTCAGGCACCCATACCGGATCTTGTTGATCCTGAGGGAAAACACAAACAGAACCCCGTGCCCATGTCAGCATGGGATCGGGCCCGCGCCAGAGCCCTGTCAACACATCTTTCCATTTTACCATTCCTTTAGCTGTACCATGAGACTTATGATGCCTATCCACTGCGGAATGGCCCTGAGCATCCAAATTTTAAAAATTGATGGTAAATAAAGCAAGAGAAAGTCTTTCCTTTGGGCTATGGCCGCGGCCTATTCCCCCTTTTTGTTTTTGCAGGCATTCTTTTAATGTGCAGTGAGCACGTTCCACAATGCCTTGACCTTGGGGATTGTAGGGCAAGCCATGTACAAGTTTGTACCTCCATCTGATGACAAAAGGAGGCAAACTGTTGTCCCGTGTAAGCAGGTCCATTGTCAATCTTAAGTTGATGAGATTTTCCCCAGGCCGCCCAGGCCTCCAAACAACGGGCAATAACATTGCATGCCTTTTCCCCAGTCAAAGGTGTGGCATGCATGACGCCTGAGCAGGTGTCCACAGACACGTGCACATATTTTATGTGTCCAAATTCAGAGATGTGTGTCACATCCATTTGCCAGACCTTTAGCGGGAGTAGACCCCGGGGATTTACCCCAATACTGGGCAGATGTTGATAAACTACACATTGAGGGCAATCTAGAATCACTTGTTGAGCATCAGCTCGAGAAAGTTGAAACTTTTGTTGTAACGTTTTTGCATTGACGTGAAGTGTTTCATGAAAGGTTCTGGCTCTGTCTAAGGCAGAGCTAATGAATATCCATTCCTTTCGAGTCCATTGATCTACTATATCATTACTTTTGCTCAGGGGCCCTGGCAGGCCTGAATGAGCTCTAATATGTTGGGGATAAAAGCAGGACTTCCTATGCCAAATCAATTGTTGCAGTTGTTGAAACAAAATGCAGACCGGACTGGAGCTTTTAAAAGGTCCATCTACTTCCAAAATTTTGAGGGCATTAATAATGTAGGCAGAGTCTGATATCAAATTAAAAGGAAAAGGACAAGCCTTAAAGGCTTCAATCACTATCTTCAATTCTACAATCTGAGGGGAGCCAGGTTGAAATTGGTGTTGTACAGGCTCTTTCTTGTGTATCTATCATGTGTATGACACATCCAGTCTTAGATCCATCTGTAAACACATTTAGGGCATTAGGGATGGGCTGCAATGACGTTATCCTAGGGAATATCACCGGGTGTTCCTTAAAGAACCCTAATAGTGGGTGTTTGGGGTAATGGTTATCCATGCATCCAGTAAAGCTACATTGCAAAATGGCCCAATCATCTATGGTAGCACACAATGTTTGAACTTGATGACTGGTATAAGGCACTATAATGGTAACCAGAGTGACCCCAAAATACTGTAGGCATTGTTGGATTCCAATCATGGCAAGGTTTGCCATGGCAGTAGGATAATGTTCAATGGATTTAGTTGGCAAAATCTTGGAATAAATCCAGAATAATGGCCCATCCTGCCATAACAACCCAGTGAGATGGTAATAGGTAGGAAGGATGCACAGGATAATGTCTTTACCTTCTTGTAACCTCTGTAAGAAGGCACCCTGCAACCTCTCTTCCACCTTTTGTAAAGCCTTCCGTGCCAGTTAATTGTCTCAGAGAATCTAATGCAGAATCCCCATTTAAGATGTTGTAAAGAGGCTTTAAGTCATAATTTGGTAACTTTAAATATCATCTAATCCAATTTATATCTCCTAACAATTTTTGAAAATCATTTAGGGTTCATAAATTATCTTTTCTCAATTCCACTTTCTGTGGGATGATACATCTCTCATTAACCTTTGCTCCTAAATAATTAATAATTTTGTCCTTTTGTACCTTTTCAGGGGCTATAAACAGCCCCCTCCCTTCAAGCATTTTGACCAGATCTACATAGTCTTGTTCCAGCATTTGTGTTTCTTTTGCTGCTAGTAAAATATCATCCATATAATGTATGCATCTCAGGGCAGGATAATTCTGCGGAAGTGGAGCAATAGTCTCATCTACATAAAGTTGACACATGGTGGGACTATTGGCCATGCCTTGAGGCAAGACCACCCACTCATATCTTTTATGATCTAAGCAGCTCATTAAGAGCCAAAAAAATTGGGTGCAAAGTAGAAGCGCCCATGTCTAAAACTTTTCAACCTTTTAAACAGTGTTTCACTTTCACTCTCTCTTTGTCTACAGAGAAGAGCAAAAAGCTCCCAGCTTTTGTCACGGGTTCCCAATTTACCTGGGATTTCCTTTAGCCCCGCTTTTGTCACGGGTTCCCAATTTACCTGGGAACTTACCAGTGCACTGCCCTGACTGCAGAAAGTTCTGAGCCCTCGTTGAAAGTAGTGAAGTTCCCCGTACGGGCCACCACTTGTCACGACCGCCTCGACCAGCAAGGAAGATGCAACACCCAGCTCTTCTTTCAGCAGTTTACTCAGGAACCTTGAACGACCTAAATAGTCCCTGGGTGGCCAACCCCAGCCTGCCATGTGGGTACTGCGGATAGGTCCAGGTTCACGGAAGCAAGCTAGATCCTAGGACTAAGCCAAATATGGAGTTGTTTACTCCCAAGAGCACTCACCATCGGGGAATGTGGGGGCGGAAGCTGGTGCCATCTTATGGGTGTGGCTGTGCGCAGCTCTCTTCAAGAAATGGGCTGAGTTTAAATGTAAGAGCTAGTGAGTAGTAAGCCTGAGCTAATGGCCCAGCAGTTTTAATTAATATAACCTTCTGAGTGATTATTTTTTAAATGGGTGTGGGGTCTGTGGGGCTGAGCAGGACTGGAGAAAACTTCAGCTACAGGAAACTTAGAGAGTGTGTAGCCTCATTTACTTCAGGTTTGTTCTCTCAGCTTGTGTTTACTACTGAAGATGAGATCTCTCCGATTCCTGCTCCAGCCACCTGCTGCCATGCCTCTTCTGCAGTGGACTCTCCTACTGGAGCCATAAGCCCAAGTAAACTCTTTCTTCTATAAGTTGCTCTGGTCATGGCATTTTATGACAACAGAAGAAAAGTAACTAATACATAGGCTCAAGGGTGATGGCATACATCTATAATCCAAGCCTTTGGAAACCCAGACAGAAGATGTCAAGTTCTAAGACATCCTGGGTTACAAAATGAATTTCAGGTCAGCTTGAGCTACAAGGAGAAAATCTGGAGAGAGGGAGAAGGAGAGAGAATGACTTGTTCTGAAGAGAAAAAAAGTAAAGTCACTAGGTAAATACAGTAAGATCACCAGGCAATCTTGAGTGACCAATTGAGATTTGTGAGCACATTTTTAAGGTCGGGGGGTCTGGAATACTTGTGTCCTCTTTATCAGATGCTCAGATAAAAGCACAGAGTGTTGTTAGACATGGCTGGCCACTTTAAGATGTTGATTATTCTGAAATGTGACAGTGTGTAGCTATCAGGCCATACCCCCTGGGCCTTTCTCCCTCTGGGACACAGACTTTTGATGTCTTACCTTGCTGTGGCCTTACAGACCCTTCCCCTCAAAGCTGCAACTGAGATTTGTGGATCTGCCCAGTACCTGGCCATGCTTGGAGTCACATAGAATAAACCAGACTGGATCGTATGGTGTGAACTTCCCACTAGCTCCCCCAAAGCTAGAAAAGCCAGAATATCCCATTTGGAGTGTTTTCTAAAAGTGCTGCTGTTATTCTCTTTAAAACAATATTAGTGTTATGATGAGCCAGCCTCTCCCAGCGCTCTACGTCTGAGGTTCTGCATCTGGGACCCTGTACCGAGGTTTATCGGACCTACGACTGCCCACTCTGCTTTTTCCATTTGTCCAACCACAAGGACTGCCCTGCACAACACACTGGCTAACCAGATTGGTGAGTTTCCCCTTTCTGATCCCTAGCCATTTCCCACACTGTAGCCTGAGATATTTCTCATGCAGGACTCCTGGGGGATCCTCAGGCTGCATGCCATGACACATTCTCTCTTGACAAAGTATTTAATACTGTCTGGACTCCCAGGTACTCCTCCAGTACGTATGCTCCCAGCCCTTGCCCTTCTTGTGATGACAACTGGGGTAACTTGTTCTGTTAATTTATGCCAGTCCACAGATGGCCTGCTCTCGGGGACGCTTGAGATGGGAGTCTGGGATACCATTTGTTATTTTATTTATTTAAATTTTTTTTCTCTCGGCTGCAGTCATGGGACATGGAGGCTTCCTCCTCTTGGCTCCTCTCCTCCTCTGACAAATGTCTTAAATATCCCCAGATACCAGTAAATTTGGCCATGTAATGGCTGCTTCAACCCCGATATTTCTTGGGAATTATCTAACTTCCCTAAGAACCTAAGGAATCTCCGACTCCAAAGAACCTTCTCTGTTCTCCACTCTGTTCTCCAGTACCAGGCAGGCCACTAAGCATGGACAAGTCTGGAAGTAGGCTAGGACGCATGCAAATAAGTTTACAATCAGGACCCACATTGGGATCATAATAATCTGATGGCTCTCTAGCCAGAGATCAGTTTGCAACCTGCCTCCTGGTGAGTCTTCCTAAAGCTGTCCTCAATCCAACAAACTATCAAAAAAAGTAATTCAAGACACAGAATAAAATCCATCTCTTGTCTCCCAGAGCTCCCTGACAATAGGACTAAATGTAAGCATCTGGAGAGCAAGGCCCCTGACCCCGCAGGTAGAAGTTTCAGCTGTGGCATTTAAGGTGTGCTATAAGAGGGGTAAGAAAGCCTATGAACAGAATTGTCAAATGCTGGCACAAGCTATCCAAGTGACTGCATAAGGGCTTCTAGGTCCCTGTTTTAAATGTGTGCTACAAAGACCATGTAGGCTAATGCATGCCCTGCCAGGCCATCAATTGAGCTTTGTACAAAGTGCCACCTAGAGAGATGCTGGTCAGCTGACTGCCCTCATGCACCTCATGGAATGGGGACATCAAACAAAGCCCTCCAGAAGACCTCCTAGGCTAGGCCACGGCTCACAGGGAACCCAGAATGCAGCATGCAGGCGATCTATTTCCTTCCTGTTGGACACTAAGCCACTTACTTAGTTCTGAGGGAGTTTTAGGGTTCCACTCTCTTTGTTTCCCTATTGTCGGGGTAGAGAGGACAGCCTTACCCACTTCACCAGATTTAATTGTACTTTCAGGGTTACCAGCTAAGGTAGGAGCTTTCATTTCATTGCCCCCTCCATGTGCCTCACTCCAGACTGTTCAGCGGTGCTTCTCATGCACAGGGGCACAGACAGGGCCCTGCTCTCTCTCAAGTTCCAGAGGACACCAGGATCCACTGCCTTGTCACCAGTTCCAGAAGAATAAGGTTTCACCCCATAAGCTTTTCTCTTTCTGGTCCCCTATTCTAATTAACTGCTCAGCTAATTGTTACAGCAGCATCATAGAGATGGAGTCCAAGGATCATCAAATATATACCCAGGTGGTAAGGTACACCCCAGACCCAAAAGGGTCTGGGCTCTGCAAAAACCGACCTTAATATAACAATTTATTACTGATAAATGCTCTCAGCAATTGATCACTTGTGTCTCTGGGATGCTAAACTAATAAAGGAAAAAGGAGCCTTAAAATAATCTGTCTCTGATAAAGAAAAATATGTTCCAATCTCTCTCTCTCTGTCTCTCTCTCTATCTCTCCCCCTCTCTCTCTCTAACACTAGCCAATGTAAGCAGAGTACTAAACACTTAACACTACAATGTCATGGTCACCAGCCCAAGTGTTTAATTTTTCTCATGGCTGCTTTTTTAATATGTTCAAATTTTTTTTTTCTAAGCTCCAGAAACCAGCTTAATTCCACCTGGACAGGTCGGATCTATTTCAGTCTCCCAGACACAAGCAGCCATAGTCCCAGGCCGAGAGAAATGATGGACAGGTCCAAGGCAGCAGAGGACAACCCACCATCCCAGGATGCCTGTATATCTCAGAAGCTCCCTACCCTATGCCCCCCCAAGAGTCAACCAACACCCACCAAGTCAGCTGGAAGCAATTTTTCTGGGGGAAACGACACCCCTATCCTGTTCACCCATTTTTTGTTTGTTTGTTTTTTTGAGACAGGGTTTCTCTGTGTAGTTTTGGTGCCTTTCCTGTAACTCACTCTGTAGACCAAGCTGGCCTTGAACTCACAGAGATCAGCCTGCCTCTGCCTCCCGAATGCTGGGATTAAAGGTGTGTGCCGCCGCCGCTGGCTCCACTTTTTTGTGATAAGCAAAACTCCTGGAATGTTAGAATTCTGCAGCTCCTCCAGCTGCATGACTGCACATGTGCAGTTCAGTAGCTCAGCAAGGGGTCTTACATCATCAGTGTGCTGCACGATTGCGCAGGTGAGCGCAGCACAGTCATGCAATCAGCGCGTGTGTGGCACAGCTCCACAAGCCCACTTGTGCATGTGTAGGGGAATCCTTAAAAAGCTTGACACAGACTCTTCCCTCCTCTTCTGCTCTCTCCTCCTCCCAGGCCGGGCCACACTCTTTTCTATCCCCCTCCTCCTAATAAAGCTCTGATACTGGGTTTTGTTGAGCTTGTGACCTTTTCACCCAGTAACAGGGCTGCTTATTATTTTTAAAACAACATAATGGCCCTCATATATTTGAATGCTTCATCACCAGGGAGTGGAACTCTTTGAGAGGTTTAGCATAATTAGGAGGCGTGGCCTTGTTGGAGTAGGTGTGGCCTTGTTAGAGTAAGTGTGTATTGGTGGTGGGCTTTGAGCCAGGCCGGATTTCACTCTCTCTCTCAGCCTGCTGATCAGGATGTAGCTCTCAGCTCCTGCTCCAATGCAGTGTGGGCCACCATACTCATGATACACATGATAATGGACTGAGCCTCTGAAACTGTAAGCAATCACCCAGTTAAATGCTGCCTTGGTCATGGTGTCTCTTCTCAGCAACAGAACAGGGACCTGGACAGTTTCAGAGATTCAGCTCACGGTCATCTGGCCCATTGCCTTTGGGCAATACACCATGGCAGGAGTGGGTAGGAAAAGAGGCTAGGGAGTAAAAAAGAGGAGAGCTTGGCATTCCATCTCCTCCTCAGAAGCACAATTCCAGTAACTTCCCTCTGGTAGTCCTCACATCCTAAAGGTTTGGGTTGGGACCCGCCCAGGATCCTGATGTTATCTTACATAAAGCCCCCTTTAAGAGAAGAAAAAAAAAAAAAACAACCTCCCTCTCCTTCCTCTCTCCCTCTCTCTCTTCACGAGGCTGCAAGCACCTCTGCTTTCCTTTCTCTCTTTTTGCCTCTCTTTCTCTCTCTCCCTCCCTCTTTCTCTCTATTCCTTCTCCTCTGCCCCTTTAATAAAACTTTCCACATGGATGCTATGCCTGCATGGCGTGAGTAACTTTCTGCCATGCCCCCTTGGCCGCCACCGGCATGGCGTGTCTCCTTGGCTCAAACTTGCCAAGGCCTCTTGTGAGCCATTCCATACAGTTCACCATCTCCAACTGGCATCATAGCCTGAAGTCCAAGCGTTCAATACCAGGGCCTGTAGACCTTCAAACATACAAACTATAGCACCGTGATTTGGGACAGAAAAAAAACAATATTTTTATTTAAAACAGATTGGTTATAAATGCAATCTCTTTCTAAAGAAGAAAGGGGGACAGTTTAGATACGATAGGATAAAAGGATAGATTAATGAACCTACTTTTAAAGAACAACAACTTGTTTAGAAATGTTTTACATTGCTACAGGTTTTAGTTTATTGATATAAATTTAAAGTTAATTTTGTTATACTGTATGTGTATTTTTACTCTTGTTTAAGTTATTATGTTTATACAACTCATTTAAATTGTAATGGAATAATTAGTCTTCTATGATAGTCAAACTTGTAACATACTAGTTAAGTTTTCTAGGTAGACATAGATATATTTCAGATAGATAGATAATCTTCAAATACTTCAAAGACCTACAGAATATGGCATTTAAAATATTTTTTAAAATTTAAACTTTCTGGACAGTGAGACATGTCTGCTCCTGACAGCACCAATTTACTTCAGAGAGGAAGATGGACATCAAAAACACTCCATATGGAGTTTATCTTCACCTTGACAAAAATAGCCATTTTGGCAAGAAACTGTCCTTGCCTGGACTGCTTGATCGACTGGACATGCAGGACCCATAGGAAGGTGACCACTGAAATTTGCTTGACAAAATGGTCCTTCAGGTTCCTGCTTCACAGAGAAAACTGCCAGACATTGTACAGGACACAGAGAGAAGTGACTGAGAGACTCTAGGCCTGTGGGTTGAAGACAGATGCCCCAACTTTACAAAAAAAACTTTAGATGACTGTCCAGGCTGCCAGCTGTCTCTATCTACTCTTGCAAGACTCCCATAAGTTGCATACATCCTTTCCCCATTTCTCAGGTAATAGTATATCCTTCTGAGGTCTTTGATGTAGTTAAAGACTAGATAGATATAATTCCCTTAGTTATGATAAAAGATAAGTTAGACTCACAAATATAAGATAGATAAAATATTTTCTTGTTTTGCCAAATACAAATAGACTAGTTATTATAAATAGGATAGATAGTCTGCAATTCTTACTTGGTAATTATTTTGTTATATGTAATTTTACTATGTAAAAGTTAAAACCTTCAAACAAACAAAAATTCTAAAATATAAAAGACTGAAACAAAGATATGCTGCCAGCCACCACCATAAAAAGATATTAAGATAACAGTAAGCCACGAGCCACATGACAACTTATAGATTAATAAAAATGGGTTAATTTAAGATATAAAAACAGTTAACAAAAAGCCTGCCACGGCCAAACAGTTTATAAGTAATATAAGTCTCTGTATGTTTACTTAGTTGGGTCTGAGCAGCTGCAAGACTGGCAGGTGAGAGAGATTTGTCCTGACTGTGGGCCAGGCAGAACTAAAAAAACTCCAGCTACAGCACCGTTCTCTAGGGTGTCACCCATAATATCTATTTCCTCAATACCTTCCCTAATTAATGCCAGTAACCACTTTGTCCTAACAGAGTTTGTCTGTGTTCTGTTGGCCTCACTTCCACTATGCTTCATGGCCTCTGAAAACTCCATGGAACTTTCTTAGAAGCAGCTACCCCTATGGAAAAGCAGGAGAGCCAACCCTAAGCATGGTGGCTCACTCCTTCTGCTATGAGCATGACAATGGCTTGGAAGATTTTTTTTTAAGTTTCACTAGGGCCACGCACGATAGTGTACACCTTAAACTCCAGCATTCTGGAGCTAGAGGAGGCAGATCACTGAGTTCCAGGCCAGCCTGTTTACATAGAGAGGTCCAGGCCAGCCAAGACTACTCCGCCCTGAAAATAAAATGCAGTAAGAGTCTGGTGAAATGGTTCACCCATTAAAAGCACCAACTGTTCTACCAGGGGATCAGGGTTTGATTCCCAGAACCAACATGGAAACTTGCAACCATCTCTGACTTCAGTTTCAGAGGATTTGATACTCTCTTCCATCCTCCACGTGTACCAAGCATGCCTGCGGTACCCAAGCATACAGGCAAAATACTCATACACATAAAATGAAAAAATGAAATTTCCACCAGGAGAAAGTAATTGGAAAGGAAAAACATGTTAGAGTTTTAAGTGGGCTAATGTGTGTTGTGGGTCTCCAATCCTTCCATTTCTGGAGTCCTTCTGCCCAGAAAATAAAACATCAACCTTATGTGGAGCCATCACCCTGTTCTTTTGGGTTTTGGTTTTGAGATAATATAATTACATCAGTTTCCTTTTTCCTTTCTTCTCTCCAAACCATCCCATATACTCCTCATTGCTCCTTTCAAATTCATGACCTCTATTTTTTTTTTACTGGGTTTTTTTTTTTTGTGTGTGTGTGTGTGTGTGTGTGTGTGTGTGTGTGTATGTGTTTACATATGTGTTTTAGGGTTTCTATTGCTGTGAAGAGACACCATGACCATGGGAACTCTTATAAAGCAAAATATTTAATATTACAGTTTCCAAGGTTCAGTCCACTATCACCATGGCAGGACATGGTAGCATGCAGGCAGACATGGTGCTGGAGAAGTAGCTGAGAGTTCTGCATCTTGATCTGCAGGCAACAGGAAGTGAACTGTCCCCCACACTAGGCATATGAGACCTCAAAGCCCACACCCACAGTGACATACTTCCTCTAGCAAGGCCATACTTCCTAATAGTGCCATTCCTTATGGATCCATCATTCAAACACTTGAGTCCATGGGGACCATACCTATTTAAACCACCACAGTGTGCATTCTTAAATTCATAAATACAACCAGCTCAGTCTGTATGTTACTTATATGTGTGTTCTCAGGGCTGACCATTTGGTATTGGATAACTATTGGTGTGCTCCCCTCTGGGGAAGATTCTTCCACTCTCAGACTTCCTTAGTTGCCTATAGTTCTTGGTGTAGGGTTGAGGCCACCTGGGATCCACCTTGTTTGAGGGGGCCATTGTCTCTCACTGGGACCTGAGCCGTGCTTCTTAGGTTAAAGCTGTCTGGCCAGCAAACTCCAGCGATCTGCCTGTCTCCGCCTCCCTGGCACTGGGATCACAGCAAGGCCTGGCTGGCTTCATTTGTTTGTTTTTTATGGTCAGGTCCTCATGCATAGCAAGCGCTTTGTGCATTAAGCCATCTTCCCAGCCCTTTGTTTTTATTTTGTGTCTCTCCTTAAATGTCTAGTGGACATTGTCTGTCTGATTGTATTTAAAAGAGGAGCACTATGAAACGCCATGGAAACGCTCTGTTCACAGGTGGACATAAAAATCCCAAAACAATAGATTGAATCATCAATATTATGTTATTTTGTTTGGATTAAACCTAGGGCATCAATCATGCTAGAAATGCTTTCTACCCTTGAGCTACATCCCCAGCTCTGAAAACATGAATATTTTAAATGTTTTTCTCTTGGACAGGTCACACTCTGCAGAGAATCATCTGCCAATATTCTGCCCAGCTGCCAGTAATCTCAGATCCTGGCCATGTAGAAAAGCTGGCAGTTCAACATTGAGACAGTAGACATTTCTCTAAGCCTCCTGGTTTAGCAAAATGCCCTGGCCCTCTAATGTGCTCATGTGTCTTGAGCCAAATTCTCTCTGCCTCACTCTGTCTCCAAAAAGTTTTCTGACGGAGTCAGGGTGGGAGTTAAGGGGTGGGTTAAGTCGGGGTGGAGCGTAGAGTTAAGGGGTGAGTGTTGGACACAAGCTTTGGACTTTTCTTCTTTTGGCCTGTACTTCCAGAGGGACTCACTCTCCTGTCGTTTTTAGTCATCTGACTGATCTATAATGTAATGTACAGCGCCCCTCCCCCCTTGTTACAGACTTATAATTCAGTTCTGTTGGGTCTGTTACTAATTCATCTGTTTTCTGCCTCTGGTACTTTTTTCTTTTCTATTCTCTTTGTTCTTATGTGTTTTGTTTTGTTTTGTTCACTTTTACTGGAGCCTGGAGAAATTGCTCAGTGGTTGAGAGCACTTATTCTTACAGAGGACTGGAGTTTGGCTCTCAGCACCCACATAGTGGCTCATAACCATCCATAGCCATAGTTCTAGGGGATCTGACATCCTTTTCTGGCCTCCACAAGCACCAGGCATACATGCGGTGCACATACATATGTACAGACAAAACACACACACACACACATATGTGTAAAATAAATGAATCATTAAAAAGTTTTAATATGTTTATTGTCTTCAGGAATAGTGGCATGCACCTGTAATCTTATCATTCAGGAGACCGAGGCAGAAAGGTCATGAATTTGAGGCCAACCTGGGCTACATAGAGTTCCAGGCTAGCTTGGGCTATGCAGCAAGACTATGTCTCAAAAAAATAAACAAAGGGACAGAAATCAACAAAAATCTAGGCTGGAGAAATGGCTCAGCAGTTAAGAGCAACATCTGCTCTTCCAGAGGACCTGAGTTCAATTCCCAGCAACCACATGGTGGCGCACAGCCATCTATAGTAGGATCTGGTGCCCTCTTCTGGTGTGCAGGTGTACATGCAGACAGAGCACTCATATACGTAAAAAAATAAATCTTTTTAAAAGAAATTAACAAAAATATCCTAGCTGTTATTGTTGTGGGAAGTCATAAACAAGCAGATGTTCATTCAGCCTGATATCTTACATACATCCTCTTTGTTTTCACCGGTTTGTTATTAAAAGTGTGTATCCTATGCCACTCCCATGGTGAGGTACTAGTCTCATGGAGAAGGTAGACCACAGCCCTTCATATTAGTGTTCCAGAAGTGCCTGACCTGGTGTCTTCCACATGAAAGCACTCACAAACGTGGTCGTTTGATGGGAATGCTCTCCATAGGCTCAGATACTTGAACACTAGGTTACCAGTTGATGGTGTGTTTGGAGAGGTTTAGAGGGTGTGGCCTTCCTGGGGGAAGTATGTCACTGGGGCTGGGTTTGGGAGTTTGAAAGCAGTAATGCACCCATTAACAGTTTGCTCTTTCTGCTTGGTGTTTGCAGTTCAGGATGTGAGCCTCAGCTCCCTGCTCCTGCCACCAGGCTTTCAATCTACCACTGTTCTGAACTCTGACCCTCTTGAACATATGCCCAAATAAACTCTTCCGGGAGTTGCTTTGGTCATGGTGTTTTATCACAGCAAATAGAAAAGTAACCAATATAGTAACCTTGTTGTGATGAATTTGTATACTGCAAAACGCATTGGCTTACTACTGTTTACATTAAATGTTTTTTTTAAGATTTATTTGAGCTGGGTGTGGTGGTGCACACTTTTAATCCCAGCACTCAGGAGGCAGAAGCAGGTAGATTTCTGTGAGTTCCACACCAGCCTGGTCTACTACTTGAGCTCTAGAACAGCTAGGGCTGTTACACAGAGAAACCCTGTATTGAAAAACCTAAATAAATAAATAAATTTATGTTTATGGCTATTTTTTCTGCATATTTGTCTGCACACCACAAGAGGGCATTGGATCCCATGGGACTATAGTTACAGAAAATTGTGAGTCACCATGTGGGTACTGGGAATTGAACTCAAGACCTGTGGAAGAATAGCCAGTGCTCTTAACCTCTGAGCGATCTCTCTAGCCCAAAACTAAATGATTCTTACATTGATCAATGGTGCTGGGGAATAATTCTCTTGTACACTGTAAAGATTTGTCACTCAAATTGGTTTAATAAAATGATGATTGGCCAGTAACCAGGCAGGAAGTATATAGGTGGGCAACCAAACTAAGGATGATGGAAATGAGGACAGGGTAAAGGGTCACTAGCCAGATACAGAGGGAGCAGGAGATGAATGTGCCATGCTAAAAAAGGCACTGCCATATGGCAAAGCATAAATAGAAATATGGGTTAATTTAAATGTTAGAGTGAGCTAGTAACATGCCTGAGCTATCAACTGAGCATTTATAATTCATATTCAGCCTCTGAGTTGGTTATTTGGGAGTGGGTGGTCAGGATATGAAAACATTCATTTATACAGTGGAATGTATTTTTATTTTCCTAATTCTTTAGTATCCAAAAGCTCAAACAATGACAAGCAAAAGACCCACTGTAACTAACCTTAGTGCCCATGAACTTTGTAAATCTGACTACGATGTCCTGACAACATGGAAAATGTCTGATAACATTTTAAAGACTATGACAGTCATTTCAACGAATTACTAAGTTTTGCAGCCAAGAAGTATGCATACGTGAATATGTGTATTAAATATTAAACTTGTCCGATGTCAATGGAGTTTCTGTTGACTGTCTCAGCATACTTTCTTTGTTTTCCTCAGTCTTCAGAGACTCCATTCTTTGCACATTTGAGGAAAACACAACTGATCTGATATCGACAAATGCAGCAGGTATTGGATATCAGGGGTTCAGTGGACACCTCCAGAGAAATTCTCCTCACCTAGAACAAGGAATCATTTTTTGGTTTGTTTGGGTTTTTTGTTTGTTTGTTTGTTTGTTGTTATTAGATAAGATCTCATCCTATAGCTATGGCTGGCCTGGAATTTGCTACGTAGACCAAGCTGGCCTCAAACTCCTGGAGAGCCACCTGCTTCTGACTCCCAAGTGCTGTCTTTAAAGTCCAGCACCACCACCCCCAGCTAGATGAAGGAACAGGACTGAGACAAGAATGACAGCTAAAGCAGGCATGGTTTGTTAAGATCTAGTGCTCAGATGGGGGTTTTATCTCAGGGGTAGAATGCCTGACTAGTGTTCATGAGGCCTTACGTTCAATCCCCAGTACTGGGGTGCATCTGTATGAAAGCATGATAGTACTAGGTAGCTAAGCATGGATTAACAGCCTTCAAAGCCATCAAGGATGGACCCCCTTCCCTCGTGGTCAGCTTTGAACCTCAATTCCTGTTTCCCTGACACAAGGGGCTGGAGAAATGGCCCAGCAGTTAAAAGCTCTTGCTGCTTTTCCCAGAGAACCCAAGTTCTGTTCCCAGTGTCCATGTCAGGTGGTACAGGGCTGTGGTAACTCCAGTTCCAGGGGGTCTGATGTCCTGTTCTGGCCTCCATTGGTACCTGCACTTATGTGCACATACCTACACAGAGACACATAATTCAAAGTAAGTCTTTTAAAAATAAATAAAAGTCAGGCATGGGCCACATGCCTTTAATCCTAGCACTTGGGAGGCAGAGGCAGGCAGATTTCTGAGTTTGAGGCCAGCCAGAGCTATGTAGAGAGACCCTGTTTGGTGTGGGGGTTGTGTGTGGGAGAGACAAATCCAGCTGAATCCATCAACTGCTTGACCAGAAGTCTACCCCAAAGGACATTTGATTCACCTGAAAAGCTATAGAGAGGGGAGGAATAATTATCCCTTTCCTGAGATAATGTACTTATCCTCCCCTGGAAGCCCCATGCAGATGTTTACAGCACCTCCATGTGGCCTGCCTGTCTGCCTGTGTTCCGAGTTCCTTTTTATTCTGTCTTCCTTCCTTCCTTCCTTCCTTCCTTCCTTCCTTCCTTCCTTCCTTCCTTATTTCTTTCTCAAACCTTTTTCTTTTATACTGGCTAAAGCCTAATCACTCTTTCCCTGGCGCTGTGAGTTTTCTCTCTTTCTCTGAAACTTTGCCCCTTCCACATGCAGTTACTTGACAGCCTCCACTGGAAAAGGCACAGCCCTCCCCTTCCTCCCAACCACTGCCTGTTTTGTTTTGTTTTTTTCTCAAACCCTAATAAAACTGTCCTTGAGATTCTTTTAGGCTCCGTTTCTAAACTTCTTTAGTTTTGTACACTTATCAATGTATTTGTATGTCTGTGTGCATGTATACATGTGCACCACAGTACATATGTGGATGTCAAAAGACAACAATGGAGGTTGGTTCTCTCCTTCCACTATTCAGATTCTGGGGATCAAACTCAGAGCCCCATGTTTACACAGCAAGCATCTTACCAACCGACCTTTCTTCTGGTACATTTTTTTTTGGGGGGGGGGGTTAAGACTTAAGCAAAAAGCAGGAACTGGCCCTGCCGGCCTGGTGGCAGGAGGGCAGGCAGGCCCAGGATGACCAATTCAGCTACCATCCAGGCCCAGATCCCAGCACTTTGAGTCAGTCTACCCCAACATCGACTCCATCAAGAGCTGCTGGACCTGCAGAACCAGAGTCACAGGATCACCATGACTCAGGGCAACAGCAGAGTATTCAAGAGGAATCTCAGTGATGGTCCAGTATTAATGGTGTGTCAGAAACCAGACATCTTGAACCAGACCAATGACTCATTGCAATGAACATTTGCATGTAAAGCCATTTGGGTAAAACCAGACTGTGTGATGCACTGAAGCTTCCAATGCCACTATGATGAATATGTGATGGAGAGATGGGAAAGATGGGGAACAGAGCAGAGCATGCAAGGTGGAGAGAGGCAGAGCTAAGGATGTGACATCTAGGACAGGTGTGAGAGAAGGCTGTGGTCAATGGAGGAACCAGTCATGTCCCAGTAGGGTCAGCAGAGTGGTGTGCAGGGTCCCGGAGCTTGTGCAGACTCAGCCCCCAAAGAAGCTGCCCAGCCCAATGACAGCCCTGGCTCTGAGCAATGACGGGATATCCAAAATAAAGACTAGTTCATTTCCTGGATTGCACCTCCTTGAAAGACCTCCATGATCCGTGCTTCTCCCAGAGGCCATGCTGATATCAGTGGTCTGTACTGCTGCCCCAGGCTGTGGTGAAGCCCATGGGCCATGCTGTCGTCCCAGGGCTATGCCTCAGCCTAAAGTAATGTTGATGTCTATGGGCCGTGCTGTTGCCCAGGGCCATGTTGATGTGAGTCATCTGTGCAGCCTCCTGAGCCCATGTTGATGTCCACAGTCTGTGCTGCCATCGGAGACCAAGTGGAAGTCCTTGACATGTGTTGATGCTGGAGACCATGTGGAAGCCCATGATCATGCTCCTGATGGCTGTAAAGGGCAAGGAAGCCACTTCTGCAATGGTGACAATGACTGCAGACACACATTTGAGAATGAGAGCCACAGAAGGCTTCTGTGACACCCCCTCCCCCTCCCAAAAAAAAGTAAAAAGGAAGTCATCAAAGATAACTCTTAAAAATTGTGACAAGGATCTAAAATGTAGCTCCTCACAACTGATGATTTCTGGCAGGGGTGCAGGCAGGGAAAGGACTCAGTGTTCTTTAGGGGCTGGCCGGCCACTGGGAGTGTGACCGTGCTCCAGTGAGTATATATGTCCAACACAAATTGGACTTACTTTTTTTGAGGGGGGGAGGTCACAAGGGTTGGGGACATATACGGGAAGACTGGGAAGTGGGTATGATTGAGGTGCATGATGTGAAATTCCCAAATAATCAGTAAAAATATTATGTTGGGGAAAAAGCAGAAACTACAAGGATGAAGCCAAGGCCATGTCTCAAGATAGATCTCTGTCTCTGTCTGTCTCTGTCTTCCCCGACCCTCTCTCTCTTCCATACTCTCTATATACTTCAGATTTTCCTCAGTTGGCATAGCAAAAAATATGCTGCATAAACTTTATTTATTTTTTTAAATAGCTCTAGTATTAGTGATTTTTTTTCCCAAAAAAACAAAATCCTTTTTTTCCCCACTAGGCAAATGGTCCAAATTATATCCAGTATGAAGGTTAGGGGTCACAATACATAACTGTAGCTTCTTGGAGACCATCGTGTGTGGATTAGGAGAAAGACGTGTTCAGAGAAAGAATAATGTGTCCACTGCAAATCTTCCTTCCAACTGATGGGAAATTGCTGCTGGGCAGTGACCTTCTGGCAATCACGCCACGGTAAAAAAAAAAGGTGGATGCTATTAAGGCCTATTTAGTAAAAGGAGAATTTTTGAGGCAATTGGACCTTTGTGGATCCCTCCAATTCATACAATATGTATGTATGTATTTTTAAAACTATAACTACTTATTAGGGCCATTCATGCACAAAGAGACTTGATTGTGGCAAACTTACTCTTGGGTTTTTGTCCAACTTGAGATGAAAATGTGTGTTGGCTCTGCAGACCAACTCTGAAAAGACTCAGCTCAGTTACTGACACCCTGAAATGTCAGCAATGTGCAAGCCGTGACTCAGTTTCCCTCCTGAGGGATTCTAGCTTGGGGCACCCAAGCACCTAAGGATTCATAAGGGAGGAATTGAAGACACAGAGGCTATTTCTGATAGTTCATGAACTCCAAAAGAAATGCAAAGTTCACCTGACCCACAGCTGTTCTGGGCCACCTGAAACATCATATTTCTGTGCATTAGAATGGAATTCTGGCAGTCAGGGCAGTGAGTCTGTGCTGTAGGGTGTCTTTCTGTTCACAGTGAATATATGTTGCTCTCATTGGTTGATAAATAAAGCTGTTTGGCCAATGGCAAGGCAGAATAAGGTTAGGCAGAACATACAAACTGAGAGGAAGAAGGGTGGAGTCAGGCAGACACTGAGAGCCACCCACCACCAGGAGAAGCAAGATGTGAGAGAACAGGTAATGCCATGAAGCCACGTGACAAAACATAGATTAATAGAAATGGGTTGAATTAATTTATAAGAGCTAGTCAATAATGAGCCTGAGCCATAGGCTGAGTAATTATTTTGTAAGTGGCTGTGGGACCATGAATGGGAGAGAGTCATCTGGAATGCTGGGCAAGGCAGGACTGGAGAAAATTCCATCTACAAGTTTGTATCACAGCTGATCTCAAGCTCTGGTTTAATATACACTCATACCTTTGGCAAAATAAATTCTTGGTATATAAATGTTATCTGTCTTGGTTCATTTTCTTTCCTTTTTATTCATTCATTTGCTCTTTTTGCTTTGAGACAAGGTCTCACATAGCTAAGACTGTCTTTGAACTCCTGATTCTCTTGACTCTATCCCTTGAGTACTGGGGTTACATGCCTGGCTAAAGATCCTGGTGTTTGTTATAAGGTTATAAGGTTTGTTATAGCCTGCCCTGGAACTCACTATGTAGACCAGGCTGGCCTCCAATTTATGGCAATCGGAACTATTGTGTAACAGTTTCTTTTGTGAGTGCAACATTAAATCTGGCAGGGAAGCTCTTTAAACATGAAGATAAACAATTCTAAATAGTTTCAGGAAGTCCCTAAAACTGACCAGATTCACTAGGCCCTTCCCTGCCTGATTAAACAATAAAAACTGAGTCTCTCTCTCTCTCTCTCTCTCTCTCTCTCTCTCTCTCTCTCTCTCTCTCTCTCTCTCTCTCTCTCTCTGTCAAGCCAAGATGCAAAGAAGACTCTAATACCAGCCCAGCTGCCTAAAAGAAAGAGAAACCAGCCGAGCTGCCTTAGAAGAGGTTTAGACCAACTGAGTCACTTGGAAAGGACACTCTCCAACCTGTCGAGCTGCCTGAAGGCTGTGCAGTGTGTTCCAGGGTCCCAGATTTTGTGGACTGTCACCCATGCTGGGGTGGGCTTTGGTGAGGCATCCGCCTTGAAGTCATTTCTGCTCTTGTAAGTAACCCCAATAAAACTTACCAATTCACCAAGTTGGACTTTGGTGACATCTGAACTTTTGTCTGCCATGGGCTCCCTATCTGGGGTGAATGCATACTCAAACATGTACACATATATACCCCACAACAAATACAAGCACATACTCACACATTCGTTCTCTCTCTCTCTCTCTCTCTCTCTCTCTCTCTCAATTTTTGTGTTTTTTTTTAAATTTTATTGTTGTATGAAGGTTTTGCCTTTGTGTGGGTATGTGCACAGCTTGCCTGGTGCTCACAGAAACCCAAAGAAAGTGTTAAATTCCCTAGTACTGGAGTTATAAACAATTGTGAGCCACCATGTGGGTGCTAGGGATAGAACCCGGGGCCTCTGCAAGAGCAACAAGTACTCTTAGTCACTGAGCCAACTCTCCAGCCTACATACAAATCCTTAAAGAAAAGTTTCTGCCTTTGAAGCAGCGTACGGGCCACTGTGGATGGTTCACTTGATGGGACCTAGAATCCCAGTGAAGACACACCCCTAGGTGACCTCCAAAGGTGTTTCCAGAAAGCTTTAACTATTGTTTGGTTTTGCTCTTTTTTTGTTGGGGGGGGGGCTGCAACTCAGCTCCCAAATAAATCATACATGGAAATTTATTCCTAATTAATGCCCAGCCTTAGCTTGGCTTATTTATAGCCAGCTTTCCTTAACTTAAATTATCTCATTTATCTTTTGTCTCTGGGCTTTTATCCTTCTCTATTCCTGTATACCTTTCTTTGTTTCTTTGCTTTTCTTTGTTTCTTCTCTTTCTTCTTTTTTCTCCTCCCGCCCCCCCCCCCCCCCAGGGTTTCTCCATGTAGTTTTCGTGCCTGTCCTTTCCTGGATCTCACTCTGTAGACCAGGCTGGCCTCGAACTCACAGAGATCCGCCTGGCTCTGCCTCCCGAGTGCTGGGATTAAAGTCGTGAGCCACCAACGCCTGACCTTTCTTTGTTTCTTACTCTGTGGCTGGCTGGGTAGCTGGGTGGCTGGCCCCTGATGTCCTCCTCCTTCTCTGGCTCCTAAATCTCTCTTCACTCCTCCATCTTTTCTCTTTTTCTCCTTCTCCTCCAGATTTCTCCTTCTATCTCTTCTCTCTGCCTGCCAGCCCTGCCTCTCCTTTCTCCTGCCTTGCCATTGGCCGTTCAGTTCTTTATTAGACCATCAGGTGTTTTAGGCAGGCACAGTAACACGGCTTCACAGAGTTTAAACAAATGCAGCATAAACAAAAGTAACACACCTTAAAATAACATTCTCCAACATCTAACTACACAGGGGAGACCCAACCTTGGTACACATGGCACCGTCCCATGGGCTTGCAGCCTGGAGGCTCTCTCTGCTCCCAACAGCGGGTACAGTGCGAGCAGCCACCTCACATCCCTGCCTCCACATCTTCCTCACCGTGGTGGACTGTCTCCCCTTGTACTGTGAGCCAAAGTAACCTCTCTTAGGATGCTTCTCTCAGGGATTTGATCACAGCAACAAGGAAAGTACTGGTCATCCTGTAAGTGCCAATATTTGTGGGTGCTTTTGCAATTCCTGGGATCCACACAAATGCATCTCTCCATCCACCCTGTGGCCAGGCCCCCTGGACCTGGATGTCCAGAGCATAATGGGTGAAGCTTTCAAAGAGACAAATCCAAGCTCAGAAACCTTCCAAGCCCTGGGAAATCTCAGGTTTAACTGAAATCCACTTTGGAGCAAGGCCACCCCTTTCCACAGCCAAATGAAGTCAGGTCACTGGCAGCAGCCCCGGACTCTGCTCCCCACCCCACCTAAGGCTCATGGCTCTACATTAAATTGTCAGTCCAATCTGCCTTTCAGAAAAGTAATTACCCCACTTCAAATGAGATGACCCATAATTGCAAATCACCTGCAAATTTACTCTCTGCCTCAGTCTTGGAAATATAATATCTCAATTTGTAGAAGAGTTAATGGGGTTAGAAGCAATAATGGAGACCTGTATTCTGGTATTAGTTTTTCAAAGCATTGTTGAAATAGAAAATTACATATTTATTCAGAATCAAGCCATAGGTAATGGACAAATCACTTTAGATATTTGTGTGTGTGTGTGTGTGTGTGTGTGTGTGTGTGTGTGTGTGTGTCTAGAGGGGGGCAAGTCTCCAGAGAGGAGTGAGGCCTCATGAGCCCCTCCCCTCTCTGTGACAGGATATTGATGTACCCAATTTTATGCAGTTATAGAAGTCATTTGAAAGGTCTCTGACTTTCCTCTGATCCTGTTCCCCCTACTCCTCCTCTAATTTTTAAATCTGTAATTTTTAAATCTCAGTGTATTAGTAACTACTGCTGCATAACGAAGTACTCCAAACTCACTGGCAGGGTCAGGAGGCTGTGTGGTGTGGCTGGCTCGGGGTCTCCCAAGGCCGCTGACACAGTGTGGCCTGGAACAGCCCTCAGGTCAGTAGCTCCCACGATCACTCAGCAAGCGCTTTCAGGACTCGGGGCCCTGTGAGTTGTTGCCCAAGGACTTCAGTTGCTCATTTAGTCTTAGCTAAAGGTCTACATCAGTTCTTTGCTGCATGAAGGTCTCCATAGAGCAGCTCACAATGTTTATTTAATTTTGTCAGAGCTAGATGTCCAGGACCAAAGTCATAGTTATTTAGACCTAATCTTGGAAGTGGCATCTCATCGGTTCTATTCATTAAAAGCAAGTCATAACTTAAGGCCAAACTCAAGGTGAGGAGGCGCCACCAAGCCCAGCAGGCAGGGATGCTGCAGATCACCTCGGAAGTGGTCTGACAAAGTGGGTATCTTGCCAGCTAATTATTTTATGCTTATGTAGAAACATAAGTGTAACAAGTCATAAATGAGTAATATATGTAAGATATTGAAATTTACAGTGTTTCAACCCTTTTCAATTATGGTAATGATTTAATAGATTATTGTGATGGCTGCTCTCAGTTGTCACCTCGACTAGATCTGGAATTAAGTAAAACCCAAGAGGCTGGGTACACCTGTGAGGGAATTTTCCCTAATTAAATCATTTAAAGTGGGAAGACCCAGTTTTAATCCAGATCTTTTAAGGTGGGAAGATCCATCTTTAATTTGGTCACACCTTCTGCTGGCAGCCTACATAATGACAAGGAGGAAGGAAGCGCTCTCTCTCTCTCTCTCTCTCTCTCTCTCTCTCTCTCTCTCTCTCTCTCACCCTGCTTGCTCTGGCTCTCACTGGCAAGTCCACTCCTTCACCGGCATCAGCGCCTACTTCTTCAGGATTCCAGCATTTACTGAAGACCAGCTGAGACATCCAGCCTCCTGGACTGAACAACTACAGAGTTCTTGGACCTCCTGTTGGTAGACAGCCATTGTTGAGCTAGCTGGACCACATCTGTAAGCCACTCAAATAAATTATGTATATATATATATATATATATATATATATATATATATATATATATATGTGTGTGTGTATGTGTGTATGTGTGTATGTGTGTATGTGTGTATGTATGTATGTATGTATATTCTCAGTTCTGTTCCTCTAGAGAACTCTGCCTAATAAATCAAACATCTTGGCTTTCTTTTTATCCTATTAATGTTATGTTTTTGACATCTATTCACATAGATCTATGCAGACCAACCAATATTCCATATTCAATCTATAAACCTTATACTTAAAAATTGGCTAGTATCTATTGAGGGGCAGAGTACTGAAGCATGAGCCAGTACTAGGCAAATGCTCCACCACTGAGCTACATGCCCAGCCCTCCTCCTCCCCTTTTTAAAGACAGGGTCTCTCTATGACCATTCTGGGACTCACTATGTAGACCAGGCTGGCCTCTAACTCACAGAGCTCCTCTGCCTGCCTCTGCCTCCTGGGTGCTGGGATTAAAAACATATGCCATGACATCTGAATTTCATTTTATTTGATTCTGAGACAGGGCTCACTGAATTGCCCAGGCTGATCTTGAACTTACTTTCTAGCCCAGGAGGACCTTGAAATTGCAGTCCTTCTGCCCCGTTTCCCAAGAGGCTTGGATTACAGACCTTTGCCACCAGGCCTGGCCCACTAACGTCGTTAAAATGAATGCAGTTCCCATGGAGTGGGGCATTGCTACTGAAATGACACTAAACACCTTTGTATTTGTCTCCTTGAGCACTGATACAAACATTTCTATCAACCTAGAAAATTAGAAAAACCAGTCTCTTAAGTTATTTTACAAGTTACACTCACACTGGTCATTTAGGAGATTTGATTTTCCCAGCTTTCACACCAACTCCTAGTCCTCACCAACATGAGGAAGTGCTCTAGGCCAGGCTAGGTTCACACACCCTTTGGACATCCTTTTGAGTATTTCCTCACAAGCTGTGTCCATCTTGATTTGATCTGATGCCTTTTGTCATACAGACATTTGTGAGGTTGTTGGGTTTTTTTTTTTTTATGTTATTAACTTTGGTGGTGGTGGTGGTGATAATGGTGTTTTTTATTTTATTATTTTGGTTTTTTGGGGGGGTTTTGTTTTGTTTTGTTTATGCAAGTTTTCTCTGTGTAACCCTAGCTGCCCTGGAACCCTCTCTGTAGCCCAGGCTGGCCTTGAACTCTGAAATCTGCCTGCCTCTGCCTCCCGAGTTGTGGGATTAAAGGCGAGGGCCACCACTACCCCAACAAGATTTTAATTTCACTACTTCAGTGTATTTGTATGGTGTGCACATATGGTGCAGTTGCCTATGACGGCCAGAAGAGGGTGCCAGATTGTTGGAGCTGGAGTTTCAAGCGGTTGTAAACTACCCAACTTGGGTACTAAGAACCAAACTCCGGTTCTCTGAAAGAGCAGCAGGCACTTGACCACTGAGTCGTTTCTCCAGCCCCCTTGTTTTGTTTTTGTTTTTGTTTTTGTTTTTGAGTCAATGTTTCACTCTGAAGCCCAAGCTGGAACATAAAGCAATCCTTCTGCCTCAGCATCCTGAATGTTGGAATAACAGACAAGGGCCACAGTGGATGGCTTCAGAAAATTTTAATGTAGTCACATATCAGTCTTGCTTTTTATGACTTGTACCTTTTTTAATGTCTAACTTAAGAAAAGCCCATGCTGGGCAGTGGTGGTGGCGCACGCCTTTAATCCCAGCACTCAGGAGGCAGAGCCAGGCGGATCTCTGTGAGTTTGAGGCCAGCCTGGTCTACAGAGCGAGATCCAGGACAGGCACCAAAACAACACATAGAAACTTTGTCTCAGAAAACAAAAAACAAAAAAAGTCCATAACCTAAAATCCTATCATATCTTCACATTTTAACTTTTAAATTTTATAATTACCTTAGTCTATCTGTAGTCTGTTTTTGATTTTTGGATGAAGGGATTCTAATTTTATTTTTCTATGAGGAAAGTGGACTGTTCTAACATCGCTTATTAACCTACCCATTCTTCACCCGCCTAGCATACAATGACACCCCCCATCACTAGACTAAAATCTGTAAGTGCCTGTGTCTCTGCTAGGCTTTCTATTCCGCTCAGCTGATGTGTTTGAGCAGTCCTAACCAGTACCCATTCTACTCACTCCTCACTCCTCCCACACTCCAAATCCTTAGGGATAATTTAAAGAATTTACACTAGCATATTAATCAGATTCTTAAGTGGCTTTAAGAAACCCAGGTTGGGAGTCACAGGGGAGGATTTAGAGGAGAGGGGGTGGGGGGGTGGGTTTGATCTAGATGCTTTAAATACCATATGAAATTCTCAAGCAAAAATTTAAAATATCAACAAAAACCCAGGTGGAATTTTCACTGGACTTGTATTAAGTTTATACAGACATAAGAAAGGAAACTCAACTTTCCCAAACAAGAGTTGTCTAACACACCACACACCAGCCCACATTTGACACTCATTTTTATCTAATGTTGTATTAAGGTACATTTTATGAATTGTAAAGTCTGCCTACACATTAACCCAGATTCTCTGTGTCCCATCCACAAGTGGCAAGAGTCTCTTCTTTGTCTTGGTCTTTGGTCATTTGATCTGACGGTCAACATCTGGACTCCTTTCTGTGACCCAATTCCGTGACTGCATAAACCAGCGAGGTGGCTCCTGTGGTTAAGGTGCTTGCTGCCACACCTAAAAGACCTCGATGCAATCCCTGGAATTCACACGGGAGAAGGAGAGAGCTGACCCCTGAAAGTTGTTCTCCAGTCTCCACACACATAAACTCACATGCACGCACATGCACTTTTTAGATGTAAAACAAATTTCAGGTGCATTTTAAAGCAACTTGGCGACATTTGCAAACATCAGAGCTTAAAGCAGCATCTTTTTGCATATCCTCAAATAAATGTTTTTTTGTGAGTTCTGACAGTAATAATAATGATAAATACAAACAAATGAACACCAACTTGGTGCTTCTTAAGAGTTTTATTCTACTTCAACACTATTTTTGTTGGTTTTTTGTTTGTTTGCTTTGTTTGGTAGGTTCTAAATTTTTGCAACTCAAGGTGGCCTTGAACTGGCAGACATCCTCCTGTCTCAGGCTCCTCAGTGCTGGGATTATAGGCATATACCACATGCCAGGCTAAAGCCTCACTAAAGTCTTAATAGTTATTGTTATATTCAGTTACATTGTTTCTTCTTGAATGGGTGTGTGTGATTCCAGTGGCTGGGCAGGAAGAAGGAAGACCGACCACAGAAGAAACCGTATTGTTCTTTAGTCTTAGAAGGTGTCCACGATTTACAGCACTGTGTTATGTTTTTGATAAAGAACTAGAAGAATTCACAGAATTTGTCCTTGTCAGTCTCTAGAGGAAGTTACCTGGGATTAGTTACCTGGGATTAGGAACCTCAACAGATAAGATCCGTCCATCAGATTGCCTGTAGGCAAGTGTACAGGGTATTTTCTTGATTAATGATTGATGTCGTAGGGCCCAGTCCACTGGGACAGTGCCACCTCTGGGCAGGTGGTCCCGGGTGGTATAATAAAGAAGGGTGAATAAGCCACAGGGAGCAAGCCAGTGAGTAGCACTTCTCCCTGCCCTATGCTTCAGTTCCTGCCGGGAACTCCTGCCTCAACTTCCCTCAATGAACGGGGACCCAGGATATAAGCCAAATAACTCTCCACCAAGTTGCTTTGGCCATGGTGTTTACCACACTAATAGAAACCAAACTAAGACAAATTTCCACACAAAGAAAGAAATGCTGAGGAGATGGGAATGCTGGTTATCCTAATTTAGTCTCGGCAAATTGTGTACATTATCAAATATCACACTACACTTCTTAAGTATCTACAATATCATGTGTTAACAAAAATTAAATTAAAGAGATAGAACTGACTGGAACAAAAAAAAAGCAGAAAGAAAAATAAGGTAATAGGGTAGTAGATTAATTTCAGGGTCATGTTCTAGCTCCTGTAACTGACATATAATTTTTCTTTCAATTTTTTTTTTTTTTTTTGGTGTTTTGAGACAGGGTTCCTCTGTGTAGCTTTGTGCCTGTCCTGGATCTCCCTCTGTAGACCAAGCTGGCCTCGAACTCACAGAGATCCGCCTGTCTCTGCCTCCTGAGTGCTGGGATTAAAGGCATGTGTCACCACCACCCAGCTCAATTTTTTTATTTTAAACGTTAAAATTTTAAGTAAATACATCATAATTGTACATCTTATGCAGCCCAGAATGGCCTTGAACTTGAAATCTAGCCAAGGATGACCTTGAATTTCTGATCCTCCTGCTTCAGCCTTTTGAGCCCGGGTTTTCAAGGAGTACAGCATCACACCTTGTTTATGTGATGCTGGGATCAAACCCAGAGCTTCTCAAATGCTAGCAACTGAGTGACATTCCCCAGCCCTTTTGTTTGTTTGGGATATGGTCTCATTATGTAGTCCTAGCTGTCCTGGAGCTTGAAAATACAGACCACAATAGCCTTGAACTTGTAGTGGTGCTTTTGTCTGTGCCAGGATTCCAGGTGTGCACCACCACTGCCTGTCTCCCCGCTCCCCATCTCCTTCCTGTTCCAGGTGATCCACCACTGCCTGTCTCCCCCCTCCCCATCTCCTCCCTGTTCCAGGTGATCCACCACTGCCTGGCTCCCCCCTCCCCCTTCCCCATCTTCTTCCTGTTCCAGGTGATCCACCACTGCCTGGCTCCCCCCTCTCCATCTCCTCCTTGTTCCAGGTGATCCACCACTGCCTGGCTTCCCCCTCCCCCTTCCCATCTCCTTCCTTTTCCAGGTGTGCACCACCACTGCCTGGCTCCCCCCTTCTCCTTCCTGTTCCAGGTGATTCACCACTGCTGGCTCCCCCCCCATCTCCTTCCTGTTCTGGGTATTGAATCTGAAGCCCTTGTGTGTTAAACACACGCTGGACTACTTAGCTATACTCCTAACATCTCCCCCTAATGTCTCTGGGACTTTTGTTTCTGGTTTGTTTTTATTTTTGTTTTGTTGTGTTGTTGTTAATGTTTTTATATTTTACTTACTTTTATTTTATGTGTTTTAGTGTTTACCTGGTGGAGGATCTGCAACAAAGCTAGGACCTGATTTGGTAATGGGATGCAGGTTTGGAAGACCCAGGATGGAAAATTCTTTAGTAACTTATCACCTGCCCTTCCAGCACTGGGAAGAATCTGACCAGGAAAGGGTGTGTTTGTCCTGTATCTTACCTCCAGCGTCAGCAACTCTTGGGACAGGACATCTAGAGGATCACCAAGGCCAGAATCACTAGTAGCCTCATAACAGAAGATGTCCAGAATGAATAAAGACACAGAAACTCAAAGGTATCAGCCCTCTGGCTGCACTGTTTAAAAGTGAGAAATGTCAACAGCAGAACTAGGTAGAGTCTGGACTCTGGTTGTGGCAGAGGAGCTGGAGTAGACGTCAGTCAGAGCTCCATAATCAGAGCCTGTCTCCAAAACAGACGGAACCAGCCCCGGGGGCAGGGCATCCCACAGCTCGTTGGTACAGTGCTTGCCTACCTGGGGTCCCAGGTTCAATACCCAGCACTGCAAAACAAAAATAAGAGACAAAGCAGCCCCCAAACCACCAAGTTGTAAGCCAAGGTGGTAAATGCCTTTCTGCCAAGTCACCTCAGTGGCCCATGACTAGTGCTGACTACTGGTGTTTTGATGGTATATATTTTTCTCTCTGCTTTGTACTATTGACTCAACTCAAACCAGAAAAGAAACAAATAGTTTTTGAAATCCACCAGAGCAGAGCTGGATGTAGTAATGCACATCTGTAATCCCAGGAACATCTGGAGTTCAAGGTTATCCTAGATGCATAGATAGTTTAAGGACAGCCTAAGGGCCCTGGTCAGTATCACAGAACTCATGAAAAAAGGCAGGCTAGGTGGCTATGGAAACAGAGGCAGGTAATCACTGGGACTCACTAGTTAGTTGGCCTAACTTAACCAATGAACTCCTGGCCAGTGGGAGCCGGTCTTGAAAAATAAGGTGAATGGCTGTGGTGGTTTGAATGGGTGTTCCCCATAGGCTTATGTATTTGAAAACTTTATTCCCAGTTGGTGGAACTGTTTGGGAAGGATTAAGAGGTGTGGCCTTGTTGGAGGAGGTGTGTCACTGGGAGTGGGTTTTGAGGTTTCCAAAGTCCACAACCATCTTAGTTAGGGTTTCTATTGCAGTGAAAAAAACATCATGACCACGGAAACTCTTTTTTTTTTTTTTTCCAAGACAGGGTTTCTCTGTGTAGCTTTGCACCTTTCCTGGAACTCACTCTGTAGCCCAGGCTGGCCTCAAACTCACAGAGATCCACCTGGCTCTGCCTCCTGAGTGCTGGGATTAAAGGCATGTGCCACCACCACCCAGCCGCACAGAAACTCTTATAAGGAAAACATTTAATTGGGGTGGTGGCTTACAGTTTCAGAGCTTTAGTCCATTATCATCATGGCAGGAAGCATGGTGGCATGTAGGCAGACATGATGCTGTAGAAGGAGCTGTTAGTTCTACATCCAAATTGTCAGGCAACAGGAAGTGAACTGTGTGTCACTCTGGGCATAGCTTGAGCATAGGAGACCTCAAAGCTCACTTCCACAGTGACACACTTCCTCCAATAAGGCCACACCTACTTCAACAAGGCCACACCTCCTAATAATGCCACTCCCTGTGGGGGCCACCACAAGGACATTCTGAGTTACCTCTCTCTGCTTCATGCTTGTGGATTGAGATGTAAACTCAACTACTACTCCAGTGCCATGCCTGCCTGTTTCTAGGCTT
This sequence comes from Onychomys torridus, assembly GCF_903995425.1. Lineage (NCBI taxonomy): Eukaryota > Metazoa > Chordata > Mammalia > Rodentia > Cricetidae > Onychomys > Onychomys torridus. Next base: position 8,551,854 of record NC_050461.1, read on the forward strand.
CCTGCCACAATGATCACAGACTTTAACTCACCCTCTGAAACTGTAAGCCCTCAACAGACTCTATCGTCCTCTGTAAGCCGCCTTGGTTATGGTGTTTCATCACAGCAACGGAAAAGTGACCAAGACAGTGGTTCTTAGGACCCTAAGTTGTTCCCTGGACTATAAACAATGGATGGATGGACGGACGGACGGACGGATGGACAGACAGACGGATGGACGGACAGGCAGACGGATGGATGGATAGACGGACGGATGGATGGACGGGAGCACATACACACACAGAGAAGAGGGGTCGAGGAAGAACTAGCTAGCTGTAGTAGCTCATGCCAGTGATCCCAGTACTGTTCAAGATCAACCAGGGTTACACAGTGAGTTCTAAGCCAGCTAAGACTATGTAGTGAGACTCTATCTCAAAAAATAAAATAAAGTTAGGCATGGTAGGAAGAGGCAAGCAGACCTCTGTGAGTTCAAGGCCAGCCTGGTCTATATAGCATGTTCCAGCCCAACCAAGGCTACATAGATCCTATATCAAAAACCAAAATAAATTTTTTTTAAAGGAAAAGAAACCAAGGACGTAAATGTCATCGTTTGCCCATCCTTGACTAACCTGAAGTGCTCACTCTGGGTCAATGTGACAAGATCATTGGTGAGTGTCAGTTCCTTCTCCTTCTCTCTCTCCTGTCCTGGTGGTTTGTCCCTGGGCATGAACAGAGGCCCACAGACCTACTCCTCTCTCTTTTGCTCAGATGTACTACTTATTCTCTGACCTCTGCCCCAATTGTCCTTACTAAAAGGAGCACATAAATGCCAGAGGACTGGGGCTTCCATTAGAGGCCACTGTCCCTTAGTAAGTTGAGGTTTTGCCTCAGTCTATCCCTTGGGCTGGATTTGTAGCTCAGCTGGTAGAGTGCTTGCCCAGCACACATACAAAGGCCATCCTCAGCAACACAGTGAGCTTGAGGACAGCCTGATCTGTGAGGCCCATCTCAAAGATGGCAGAGAAGTGCCATCACCTGTCGAAGGGAGAGATGTGGAGATGATGGAGGTGGAGGTTTCTTTTTTTTTCTTTTCTTTTTTTTTTTTTTTGAGACAGGGTTTCTCTGAAGCTTTGGAGGCTGGCCTCGAACTCACGGAGATCCACCTGCCTCTGCCTCCCGAGTGCTGGGATTACAGGCGTGCACCACCACCACCACCGCCGCCGGGCCTGAGGTGGAGGTTTATTTAGAAGATAGTCATGGAAGATTCTGGAATCTAAATGTTCTCTGGAGTAGTCAAACAGCAGATGGGGTCATTCAACAAAAACCCCCAAGTATTTTCTGCTGGCACTGAGCGTCTCTACTTGGGATGGAGAGGAGGGGGTCAGATATGCCTGAGCCCACACAGGACTGAGGGAGGACACTGGGGTCTAACAAGACTGTCAGGTTGCCCTTTTTCCCAGCGCTCTCTACCTGAACGCCAGCCGGACGCCCCCTCCTGTTCTCGGTCTCAGAGACTGTCCTCCTTAGGTACCATCTCACTTCCTCTACCTCCATAGCAACGAAGTTCTCCCATCCTTAAATTCTTAAACTTCCACTTTCTTCCACCAGGGGTCGCGTTGTTTCCTTTTCAAAAGCAAATACAGATCCCACTCTGGAAGAGATCTTAGCCCACAACATCCCTTTCTGGAGGTGTCAAAGACTGTGCGAGGGTCCGAGTTTGGTGAGTGAAGACGATATCGACAAAGGGAGGCTGGACCCTTCTGTGTCACCAACAATGCCAGCTCTCCCCACACACGACACGCTGGGATTGCATCGACTCAACATGGTGGGCATACCAGGAAACCCTGGGGCCGCAAAGCAAATACCTGGGTTCACAGGGACTTGGGGGTGGGGGTGGAGGGTCAGGATTCTCAGAAAAAGCCTGAGAGTCCAGCCCACTTACTGGCAGGCTAGGAGAGAGGAGGGACTTGGCATCTCCTGGGTCGAATCAAGACCAAGAGGTGATAAAGTGGTGGGGGCGGGACCGGAACACTTCACCCTTCAAGGTTTAGACCATATCCACCTGACGTGGCCTGGGGTCATCGCACCAACGGATACGTGCACCAGGTGCTTGCAGCCACAAGCGTCAGTCACCGGGGACCCAGGACCAGGCATCCATCCCCAAAGCCGGTCTTCTTCCTGTGTGCTTCTTCGCGTGTGAATCCCTCTGGCTACAAACCAAGAGAGGCGCCCAAATGTAAAAGTCAAGTCGAACTGAAAGCGGATTATGGTTTGTGCGCTCCCAACGCCCCCCACTCCTTTAAACTGTGTTTCAAAACAACATGGTGACTTTTGGACAAGATTTTCCTGTTTCACCCGGCACCACAATGGAAATGGGATGAATGCTACTAAGCAATGTCTGGTTGTGTCAAATTCAGTCCCGAAGGCTGGCTTGGGCCAGCACTGAAGCTCTGCTTTGTGTTATGTTCACGGAGAAGATATTAATTAAAAGAAATACATGATTAAAAAGTAATGAGTTGAATAAAAATTATCTCAGCTCATTTTCTGATTATGTTAATTGTTAAAAACCCTTCAATCACGCTGTTGCAGTCAATGGGCTTTAATGTGAAATTAGTGGGCTCTTGATAACTTAGAGTCCAGAATAATCCTGGCGGTTCAGTCATCACTCCTAATAACAAGGATGTTGCTAAGAACAGAAAATTTTACATGATTTTTGAAACATTCAGCCCTTCCCCCCATGTGTCATTTAAAAAAGGGGGGGGGGCCTAGCTCGTTTGCGATTTCCAACTCTTCCCTTGGCGCCTCGACCACGGCCTTGGCGAGGATTGGACTTTGCGTGGCTATCGGCGGCTCCGGGCGCTCAGCCTTGGCCACGCGTCGTCGGCAGGTTGCTGGCCCCGGGTTCCCAGAGCCTCTGGGGAACCGAGCGCGCAGCTTCCCTGTACCGCGGGGCCAGAGCGCCAGCCTGCTCCGGGGCGCGCCGGAGGACACCCAGGGAGTGTCCGCAACGCCGAGGTGGAGCGGTGGGACCATCAGGGCCAGCAGAGAAGCTGTAGACAGCAGGGTGCGCCCCCCCAGGACTATAGCTCTCCCTGCAGGCCGAGTCCCCGGACGTGTGAGGCTGTGTGCACGCCCCCCTGCTTGCGCTGCTGGGCTCTGGTTGCCAGCGAGACCCGACAGGGCAGAGGGTTCAGCCAGAGTGGGAAAAAGTCACCCCGAGCTCTGAGCTCCCAGTGCCTGGTGCACAGTAGCCTCTGATGAAAGCTAGTGAGAGCCGCAGTACTTGATGAGTGGGGTTCTCAGCAGCCCCTGGCCCTCAAGGAACGCCCCCCCCACCCCCGTCCCCCAAAGCTCTCAGACTACTTGAAAGCAAATTCGAAGTGTGTTTTTGCGGACTGAGGTCCGGGATGTTAATCCGCTGATAGAGCAGGATTCCTATCTATCCTCTTGGGCCAATCAAACAAACAGTTCATTAAGTGGGCCAGGTAAGAAGACTGTGCAGCCTGGTTTTTTTGTTTTGTTTTGTTTTTTGTTTGTTTGTTTCTTTCTTTCTTTTGGGGGGGGGTGTTTATGGGAAAACAGACCAAGACGCTCAAATTGGGCCTGATGGAGTCCCGTTTTGAGACTTGAGAGCCGTGAACTGCCTGAAGCCAAAGCCAGAGGGTTAAGCTCTGGGTCTCAGTACATCTGGTACCAGATGACTAGGAATCCCACAACACCCGTTCCAGGTACCCACTCACCAACTCGAGGTGAAAGTACCTTCTGCAGACTTAAAGGGATTCACCTCGGCTCTTCTTCCAGAACTGGGTAGGAAAATTGATCTGCCTGCCTGACATTGTACACACACACACTCCCCCAACAGATTCCAGTAGTGCCTCTACCAGCATGCCTGAATACCTCCCAGAATGCGACTATATCTCAAGTGCCTTTCCCAAAGCTTCCACCTTCAATACCATTTGGATTGGGGTGGGGGGAGGCTCATGCTTTTTAATTTGTTTTTCTGTTTCTCTGGATACTTCCAAGAGGTGATTTTCTTTATTAGGTGTTAATAAAATATGTTTTGGGTTTTTTTCCCCCTTTCAAGCCTAAACAGCATAGACCCTTCCCTGGGGCTGGGGGAAGGGTCTCAGGAACCAGCTGGGACTGGTCCCAAGGCTATTTCTGCTTGTTCCACACTGTATTTTCATCCGCTGGTAGGCTGAGGATCATTTTAATAAATAACAATGAACAGGAATGGCATCTAGAGGGCTTGTCGGCAGCATTTAAAAGCCAATAGAGTTTATAATTCTACTCTATCATTTCTTATTGATTAGAGTAATCAAGATAAAAAGCTAGCCGGGCTGGGAGAACTAGCAGCATATCATTAAACATAAGAGTCAGTTAATTCTGGAGCTGGGGTAATGTGGTTGAAATGAAGAGTTCATTTGCATGAGATGCTGAGCCCAGTCACAAGGGGACAAAAATCACTAATTAGGATTGCAGAGTGTCGCCCTCTCTGCAAGCACCCTTTCCAGACCATGGACCAAGTGTAGGTTCCCTTTATGTAAATCTGCGGCAGGACTGAACATCACTCCAGCTCTCCACACCTTCCTCCAGTCCAGGCTACTCAACATGGGAGGGAGCCTTGGGGGGCTATCTACCTTCTACTCTGTGCATTTCAGACCCTCACGCTTGCAGCCACTGGAGGGCATCTTGTCCGCCCCATTAAGGGGTCATTTGGCCAGTATTTCGTGCTTAAGTGTGGCGAGCAGGCCTCGCCACATAGGTCTTGATGTCAGTGGAGCAGGATCCTCAACAGGACCAACTCTACCGACCTATTGCATGAAGGGACTGAGTGCAGATAGTCCTGGGAGAAGCTTGCCCCAGTCGGGAACCCAGATGATGCAAAGCCCAAGACTCCACGGTGGTTGCTCCCTCTCACTCTGGACAGTCAGTCTGGGCACCCTGGAGAGGATACTTGTGCACAACTGTGCTTGCAGGAAGTGTGCAGACATTGGGGGTGTATGTGTATGTGCAGGAATGTGCGCCTGTGTTTGCACGCCTGATGAAGCAATTCTTGTGTAATATATGTTTGGAAGTTTGCTACTGCACGAACTTGTTTTTCTGCGCGTGTGACAGGAGTCTTCTACCAATGGGCTGTGCACGAGATGCAGCGTTCGTAACTTAAACACGTGTAATGCGGTGTAGGAAGCGACAGGGCCCGAGAAGTTCCCCCAGACGAATAAGCCCACAGGCTTCAGGGGTGGGTTCGGGTGCCCAGGGTGACGTGGAGCCAGGGCGCTGCCTCCAGATGCAGGGCAGCAACTTTCGCTGGAGTCTCAGGTCTCCGATCTGCCCAGGTCAGGCTAAGAGATGCGGGAACGTCCTCTCCACTCATCGCCCCCGGGGGCTAATGGCAAAGGCATCACCGCCTCTGCGCTGTTAGAGATTCCCCTCACCCACCCTGGGAACTAAAAGTAGCTACACTGGCACCCCAAAGGTCCGAAGGGCCGCTCTCTGCACCCACAAGGGCGTTCATACTCAGGTCCTTTGGGCTTCAGTCTCCCCGCCTCCTTCCCAGGCCAGTTATCAAGATGACGGACTCTGGCCATAGTCCTCGCATCCTGATCAGGGAGCAGCTGGGAGCTGCTGAGGCGACCCCTCCCGGCTGGGGACCCGCTTGACCCCAGCCACTTGAGAACTAACTTTGTCCTCTGCTCAGCAGTGGCAACGGGCACCCAGGCCTGTGCTGATCGTTGTAGGTGTCGGCGTGGGAAGCGGCTGTGCTGGCTCACTCCAGCAGGTCCGGCCTGGGCTGCACCGGCCCAGGCGGGGACCCGCAGACCCGCGGCGGCGCGTGCACAGAGCACATGCGCGGGAGAGGGGACAGTCGCCAAAGCCGCGGCCCCCAGGGCCCCAGCGGGAGGGGCGGGAGGGCTGCGTTTCCCCGGCTTCCACACACCCCCATCACGCTCTGCAAGTTTTTTTTTTTTTATCTGCACAGCTGGGGGCTCCCTCACCACCCACCCCTGGGCCTCCCCATACAGAATAAAGTCAGTCTGTATTTAATGGTTATGGCGGATGTGAGGGGGATTTGGCAGAGGCAGAGGAGAGGCCTTTCGCTCTCAAACATCTCTCCTGACGTCGTGTGAGTCTACCAACCCACTACGACCCCATATTCTTGTGCGGGTGTCTGACTCGAATGACAAGCGAGCTGATTTTTTCAGTACATAGCTGGGAAATGTAGTGAGTGATAATAGAGATTTCTCTTTCATTTTTTACGCTTGACTTGGTTATTGTTGCTTTTCTTTTCCCGTGATTCCTTCTGAGGATTAGCTCTGACTTCCCCACTATTGGCGGTCAAAGTGGCCCCGACTCGGGATGACAATTGACGGGGATCAAGGGATTGCCCATTCTGTGCCTGTAAGAACGGATTCGCCAGAGAAACTCATCAAGTGGAGGCGGAGAATAAAGACCGTTCGGGGGTAAATGTATTCATTGAGAAGGGTTCTCCCAAATTGCTTCTAAGTTTTTTTAATGAAAAGTAACGATTGCAGCAATCAGCGGCTTTTTGGCGGATTACAAATCTGGAGGGAGGGCGGCTCTGCATTGAAAAGTACCCCCGCCTTCGCACGGGGCAGGCGGTTCACAGGAGCGGCCCGAGGGGCGGGGGTCCGATCGCAAGACAAAGGCGAGGAGGGGGGCCCACGGAGGCGGGAGACTCGGGGCGCTAGGGAGCTCCCCAGAGCAGCGGGCGCCGAGGTGTCCGCCCAGAGCAGACCTGGCACGAAGCCCCTACCGAGGTAACCCAGGAGCAGAGGGCAGGAGAGGATGGCCAGGGAGGCCCACCACAACACCACCATATTTGGGTGATTTGGGGCCTCTGGAACCTGGAAGGTATTTTGAGGGGCCAAGTCGTCTCGATGATTAGGGTGGGGGGGGGGACAATTGAAAGTGTAATCTAGCCACCCTTGCCCTCACCACTGGCCTTTGCACACTAGCTTGTCCTAGGGCATGCCTCCTTTTGCACCGTGGGAACACGATCTTCCCGCAAAGGGGTCTTCTCTGGGTGTGCCAGTCCGAAGGAGAGAATTGAGTCTAAATAGTACAAAGCTGGGTTACTCCTTCCTGGGCAGCAGCAAAATATCTTCAGGAAGCATCAGACCGAGCCAAATGTTTCCAAATGGCGCCACCGATATCCTCTGCCGCTGTGGAATCCACGCGCAAAACATCTCCCGCAGGCAGAGCGTTAGTGAGCCCCTTCCCTGGCCCTCCCTGAGCCCCACAACGCCCTGGAAAATGGGAAAGGGGCGCAAACCAGAGTGAAGAACAACCCGGTGTTCCCACAGAGGCCGAAATCAGCTTCCTTAATTCTGCCTTTTCGTTCAAGTATTTTTAAAATAGCTTATCTTATTAGCAGAGTGGTGGAAGGTATATTTCTTTATTCTGACTTTTAAAAAACTCTCTGGAGTAGAGAAGCAGAGAGCCTAAGGGCCAGAGGGAGAGAAAAAAAAAGTGTCCCCCTTTCCTGGGCCCTCCTCAAGTGCAGGAATAAACCCAGCAAGGCAGGTCCACGGTGGCGTTGAAGGTTTAACTTTTTTCTCTGCAGCTTGTCAATGCGACCATTGCTTTGATGGGACGCTCCTCAAGGTGACACATCTCTGAACTTCACCCTCTTTTCAAACTAACTCCCTACCTCCTTGTTAGTGGCCAGCTCTGAACTTCTGCAGAGTGTTTTTGTGTGAGTCAGGGCTCATTCACGGGGCCTTTGTAGGCCTCTTCTCCTTTCAGGCCACAGCGTGTTACACCAATTAAAGGAGGACGTGCTGTAAATGTAATGGGCCGCGCCGCGATTGTTCCTGACAGGCAACAAAACACATAGATCCACCCCTTAGATTAGGCCGTTGAAGGGGAGGTTGAGGCCGGTCAGTTTACTGAATAGTTTGTGAACTGTAATTCTGAGGGCTCATGTGAGAAAAAAAAAAAGCCTCTTCCCACCTCCCTAGACTCGCTTCTCCGCAGAAGCTCTAAAAAAGAAAGGAACAAGAAGAAAAAGTGACATCCATGGGGCAGAATGGGGTCACTAGAGGGAGAAGAAAAAAAAAAAAAAAAACCCGCGTGAGGGGCTTGTTCTGTCACTGGGGCAATCCAAAGAGAGCCTTTGGCTCCCCCCTCCCCCACTCCCTGAAAGCATCCCTCCTGGTTCCCCATGGCTGGCCACTCCAGCCTTCTCCCCTACAATGGTACTTGAAGTCAGGCTAGAAGTGAGGTCAGATTGTCCTGGAATATCCAGAAGGGGTTTGACCTGGCCCTGGTGGGCCGCTGATGCCCTCAGGCTGTGCTACTCGCTCACAGGCCTCCCCTGGCTGGACCCCTTGGCTTCCAGTCTTCTCACACCCACCGGGTTCTGAAGAGCCCCCTAGCTGCACACCCCAGCTGCTGCCTGGGCTGTCTCCCAGGAGTCCCTCCTCTCTGGCTGTGCAACTCTGATCCCCTGAACTTTAGGGAATGTATTTCACTTGGAGAAGATGGAGAAAGAACTGGCTGCTGCTTTCTTCA